>NC_048286.1:32771316-32836316 GCF_009762535.1 Notolabrus celidotus
TGTTCACAGAGTCACATCGTTAACCCTCCCACACTGAAACGAGCCCTCAGTGTGGGATCACTAAAAGAATTCAACTCCTGATGAAAGTCAGTTTTTGTTTTTAAACATGCCTCAGTCAAACAGTTTTTCTACGCGTCTGTCCGATCTGTGAAAAAAGAAAACAGAGACTGTTTCTCTAAATGCTGAGTGAAGCTCGTGACCGTTACAGAAACCTAGTTTCACCAGGTGTGCCCCGATCACCTAAAGTGTGCCATCCCTGTAAAAATGTGAAAGTTGGTGCCTGTTCAACAACAAAGAGCAAGCATGGACAGAAACAAGTTTAAATGAAGAGAATAACAGATCCCTCTTACTTGCTTTGTGTGTTCATATACCAACTTCACCAGTTACAGCTAAACTTCAGTTACAATGTATTCACATGACAGCACAATATCACATTACCACTGTTCATAAAAATGTTATAAGTCTTGTAGTTTACAACACAAGTTTAAGGCCTGGTTTCAATCCATCAAACTAAGAAATTATATCTCAACGAAGCTGCAGTAATATTTCTAAGACACTCTTAAAGCAACAGTACATACAAGTAAAAATCTGCTGTTCTCAGGGTGTGTGTGGAGGGACTGGGGTTTGATTGAATCTGGGCCTTGCTGTCAGTTTTTGAGTGCATGCTAAGCATTTAGCGTTTTCCAGTAAGCCAACAACCCAAACCACCAGTCTGAGTTCACAATCAGGGTTAGCATAAAAATACAAATGTCTACTTACAGCAAAGAACCAGCGAACGTTTCTGATATCAGTCATTACGAATAGCTAGAAGCTCATGTCGACTTAAATCTATTCAAAAAGCAAGAGCAAACCAAAACCAGCAGCGATAATCAAAGGAGACGGCTCTGTAGCATGGGATTACTCTTCAGGTGCGACCACTACAACCTCACCAGTCCAGCTTTTGTGAGAACCAGCTGTCTGGATCATATTTGAGAAACTGTGTAAGGACTCTGTGCTGATCTGTTGTCTTTGAAAGGAAGTGGTTCACGTGTAACTCTTCCAAAACATTCATACTGTTAGATGTGTGTGTGGTGGGGAGTAGTAAAAGAGGAATAAGAGAGAGGTGTTACTAAATGAACAAACCAAACAAACAGTAACCTGACACAGGTCCTCATTTAACAACCAGGGCCTGTATGCATGTCCAGCTCCAGTATCTCCATCTGGAGCTTCAGGCTTTGTTGAGAAATCCTTGCTATGTTGAACCATAGACTGTATAAATAATGGACGTAGTATCCGTGATGTCACCCATCTGTTTCTGAAGCGCTGTTTTGAAGCCAATTGTCAGCGGGAGCCATATTGGAAATGCTGAACTCGACCTAACATAGTGTGACGTAAGGAGGCGGGGTTTGAGCCTCATAGCCAACAGCTATGTGTTCCCGCCTGTCAATCAAGTCAGTCATGTCCTTATTTGGGCAAAAACTTGTAATCTTAATATCTTGGTAACTGTCACCCCCCGTACAGTTTGTGCCGATAGAGAAGCTAGCTCTTCAGACCGAAGCTGTTTTTAGTACCAGTCTGTAAACGTGTTTATTTCTGCTGTAAAGATCGTCTTCTTTGAATATGTGTGTATGTGGTTTTCTGTATGTCTGCAGCCAGCCTCAAGCGGATTCTTGTGTTTTAATATGTTTATTAAGGAAAACAAGATCTCCACAAAGCATCCACATCAACATTCAAGTTTCATATAACAGTCTAAATCAAAGGCCTGATCTCACAGACTACATCATCACTAATTCAGACTCTGTGACCTGACACAGGTCCTCATTTAACAACCAGGGCCCGTATGCACGTCCAGCTATCACACAAACAGGACCATTAGTCTTAACGTACCGTTATGGAACGGCCCATTTGGCCATAGCGTTAGCCGCATGCACGACTGCAAATAATTGGCCAATTAACTAATTGCGCCATGAAAGTGAGGCTGGTGCAAAACATCATGTGTCCAGGGAACCTCCTGGAAAACCACGATCCAACTAATTCAAACTGTGCATGCCTACTATGCATAAACAACAATAAACATGACGAGTTGTACCGGTGTGACTGAGAGAGGATCAAGAAGAAACGATTGTTCAGTGGGAAATGGACATAACGGGTAGGTGCTGCAGACTACATACTGTGTTTGAATTTGGTTTGTAGTATGACTGTTCTGTTGGATCTGGTCTGCAGGATGCTGAACCAGACGTCACTGGATTTCCGGTTTTGGAAAGCAGAAGTGAACAACGGCCAAGCTGATAGAGAAGCTGCTTCTTTAGCATCACTAATGATTTAAAAAGTTAAGAAGTGGTTTATATGGAATTTAATAGTTTTCACAGCACATAAAAACGGAGTTCCCCCCGTCAAATAATAATAATAATGATAACAATAACTTGTATTTATATAGCGCCTATTAAGAAACCCAAGGTTGCTTCACAGGGTCAGGTAGGGGGTCTGGGGGGTAGGTGGGGATAACACTATCTAACGGGGAAAGGCCTTGAGGAGTGTTTTGACTGCTTTTTTAAAAGTGTCCAGTGTTGGGGTTTTTGTTTTACACGCCAAACAAATTTTGGCGGGTGTTAATTTTACGCCCTGCTTGTACCCCATATACACAGGTTATAGGCCTTGTTGCAGGGGTTGCAGGTTTGACTCCCGGCCTCTACCATTTCCTGCATGTCTTCCCCCGCTCTCTGCTCCCCACATTTCCTGTCTCTCTCCAGCTTTCCTATCATCCATCCATCCATCCATCCATTATCTTGACCACTTATCCCGTTAGGGGTCACGGGGGGCTGGAGCCTATCCCAGCCGGCTTCCGGGCAGAAGGTAGGGTACACCCTGGACAGGTCGCCAACCTATCACAGGGCGAACAGAGAGACAGACAACCATTCACACACACACTCACATCTACGGGCAATTTAGAGTGATCAATCAAACTGGTGAGCATGTTTTTGGACTGTGGGAGGAAGCCAGAGTGCCCGGAGAGAACATGCAAACTCCACACAGAAAGGTACCTGCCCGGCCAGGGATTCGAACCAGAGCATGCTTTTGGACTGTGGGAGGAAGCCGGAGTACCCGGAGAGAACCCATGCATGCACGGGGAGAACATGCAAACTCCACACAGAAAGGCACCTGCCCGGCTGGGGATTTTAACCAGGAACCTTCTAGCTGTGAGGCAACTGCGCTACCCACTGCACCACCGTGCAGCCAGCTTTCCTATCAAATTAAGGCAAAACTGCCCAAAAACATAACTTTAAAAAAAACTTGGACATACCTCGTGAATGCTATTCAAGGATTTGACTTGCAAATAAAAATGATGCGTCACATTCAACCAAATCTTGTCTTTAAATGAGCTTGTTTAATAAATACCGACTATAATACACATTAAACAACTAAAGTAGCTTTTTGAACGTCCTCTCTAAGTTGTGCATGAAAAAAACATCAACATATTAACAGCTTTAACTACGCCTATAGCAGCAGCAGCAGCAGCAGCAGCATCTCCAACTACATCTTAACCAAAGTCTTCACAAAGATGAGCGTAACCTCCGATCTGACCAGTAGCGGGAGGTCAATAAGTCTTGTGTGTAAATGCAAACTGTGGTCTGTCAATTCTCAAACTGTCATCAGTCAGTTTTTGTGCTTTGTCATAAGAAGCAGGATGCAAATGAGAGAAGCTTTGTGTTCCCTGTCGGTGTCTGGAAACACGTCAACACGTCGACATGTTCGTCCTGCGCTTACACATGATACATAAACATATTATGTGACTAGCCCACAGTCACATAACTCTTCTTGTGATGGCACTTGGGCACTAAGTTAAAGAATGTAAACACTGGGCTAAGAAAATGACATGTATGGAAATCAGAAAACAGTGTGTTTAAAGCATAAGTGTTGGATTAATACTCTTTAAACATTCAGGAGACATCAGACTGTCCTCCTTCAATGAAAGCACACATGCAAAATAACAAAGAGCAAAAGAAAATATCATATATAGTTTGTTTTCAAGGACACCTCACTGACTGATAAAAGAAGAAGAGAAACCCATGTTGTAAGAATAAAGTTCTAAGTGCACATGAATATATATCGTTATATTAAAATCTTAATATTCATAAAAAGTTGAACTTTTGAAGAAAAAAAATGAGTGTTATATAAATTGAGTTGAAATTTTCTGAGAAAAATATTTGACGTGATATAAATTTTTAGGTTTCGTAAAATATCTCAACAAGAACATTCGATCGTAATAAACAGGATTATTTCAGACTACATGCCAGATTGCAGGTCGGTTATGGGATTAAAAATGTTGGATTGTTTTTTCATAGATTCTAGGAAAGACATGCAGAATACATGAAACATACAACACTCTCTCTGAGATCTAAAAATGGTTTCAATATGTAAAAAAATGTATTAATACAGGTTAAGGAATTATTATGTCACTACATATACTTCCTTGATTATACGGATTGACTTCCTTTAACCCTCCTGTTATGTTGCGGGTCAAATTGACCCTTTTTAAAGTCTATTTTAGGCAGAATATGCCTCCAAACCTGCTAAATGCAGCTTAAAAATCTGGGCAGCATGTGAGAAGAAGTGTCATGTTAATTTATCAGCATCACTTCATAAATTAAAAAAAAAAAATCAAGTTGTAAAATAAAATAAACAAAAATCTAAGTCATGTAAAAGTATTGTATTTATATTTAGGGCTTTCCTATGTACATTAAAAAAGTTTTAACATTATTTTTAATGAAAATGAGTTATCCTCATTGAACCATGATCTACGGTGGCCCTGAAGGCCAATAGTAATACATATTTCAAAAAACACAAAATACATTTCAGAATCACAAAATAAATTTCAAGAAACCAGAAAGGGTAGGACCATGGTACTTGTTTGTGATTGGCTAAACCCAAGTCTGTCCGGTAACAATGACCAAGGACACCCTGACCACGAAAGGGTAATCATATGAAGACCATCTAAAGACCAGGCAGTGTGTTTACAGCCATCAGACCCATATCTCTTATTGGTCTGAGACAGCCCCAGGGGTCATCTGATCACAGACACAGCCAGTGATTGGTTGACTGTCCAAAACAAACATGGCAGCCTTCTATTAGCTCCATGAACTGTAGGAATAATCATATTTCAATCCAATGTGTGCATAAATCATGGATTACCTTCGGTTTTGGACGGACGGGATCCAGGTTGTCTCTGAAAATACACTGATATTCTCAGAGGCACAGAAAACCCTCTGGATGCTGCAGAAACAAACTGAGATTACTCACGGAGCGTCTGTTTTCGTTGAAATTTGTTGTAATGCGCATTACTGACATTTGTAACAGGTATAATATTACCGAAATTTTATTAGTAATGCGTTACATTACTGCCTTAAAGCAAAAAGTAATGCATTACTGTAATTGCATTACTTTTGTAACGCGTTACTCCCAACAATGTTCATGATACGAGGAGAGCATTTCAAGAATCACAATATAAGTATGTCCCTTGTTGAAGTATTGCACTATCAACTCAAGCTCCTCTTCCATCCTGGTAAACACTTGAAATTTCGCGCTGGCTCTGCTATGTATCCAGTGTAAACAGGAAATGATAAATGACTGATGCCAGACAGACGTGGGTTTAGCCAATCACAAACAAGTACCATGGTCCTACCCTTTCTGGTTGCTTGAAATTTATTTTTTGATTCTGAAATATGTCTTACTACTGGCCTTCAGGGCCACCATAATGATCTGTGATAAATAAAGAACACAAATGTACTAAATCTTGATTTAAATGGTGTAATGGAATTCAAAATTAGGTTTTAAAAAATGTGTATTGGGATTTTTTGGGATAATTGAATATGCCCCGGGTCAAATTGACCCAGGAACATTATTGCTGCTCCAGTGAAACGAACATAACAGGAGGGTTAAGGGAGTTTGATGCTACCACATTTTTTAAAAACATGAAAACAGCGTCATGACTTTCTTTTTTTCTAATAATAAGACTTTCTCTTTATCTTAAAAGAATTCATTCTTGTTCTTTTATCACTTTGTAAACTTTTATTATAAGGCCATCTAGTAAATTCACTTTATTTCTTACATTTAACTGAAAATTACAAACTGAAATAAATATTTCTCTCTTAAATTTTTGAGGAAAAACAATTCATTATTTTATAATTTTGGCTTTATTACTGAAATTAAAATTTTGTAAGACACTTTTGAATTTATTTTTTAAAATATCGTACTTTACTGTATTTTGGTGTCTTTTTATTTCCCCCAAATTACAAACTTCTGCTGCGTTAGTCTTATATATATGAAGAGTTCATTTGCAAAAACAGTTAGCTCACTTTTGAAAAACTAAAGAAATGTTTCAAAAAACACATTTTCTCTAGTAGGGGAGAACGGGAATGGTTGTCACACGGGTTGGTTGGCACACTCGTTATATCTCGCCACCAGAGGGCGCTGTCTCTCAAATTGGGGTATGGACATTTCCAGAATTAGGATCAGAGCTCACCTACATAGTGTAACCCTATAGTGTGTGACAACCAACTCCAGTGTGTGACAACCATCCTCATAGTGTGTGACAACCATCCCCATAGTGTGTGACAACCAACCCCATAGTGTGTGACAACTAACCCCATAGTGTGTGACAACCAACCCCATAGTGTGTGACAACTAACCCCATAGTGTGTGACAACCAACTCCAGTGTGTGACAACCATCCTCATAGTGTGTGACAACCATCCCTATAGTGTGTGACAACCAACCCCATAGTGTGTGACAACTAACCCCATAGTGTGTGACAACCAACCCCATAGTGTGTGACAACTAACCCCATAGTGTGTGACAACTAACCCCATAGTGTGTGACAACCATCCCCATAGTGTGTGACAACCAACCCCATAGTGTGTGACAACCAACCCCATAGTGTGTGACAACTAACCCCATAGTGTGTGACAACTAACCCCATAGTGTGTGACAACTAACCTCATAGTGTGTGACAACCAACCCCATAGTGTGTGACAACCAACCTCATAGTGTGTGACAACCAACCCCATAGTGTGTGACAACCAACCTCATAGTGTGTGACAACCAACCCCATAGTGTGTGACAACCAACCTCATAGTGTGTGACAACTAACCTCATAGTGTGTGACAACTAACCCCATAGTGGGTGACAACTAACCTCATAGTGTGTGACAACCAACCCCATAGTGTGTGACAACCAACCCCATAGTGTGTGACAACCATCCCCATAGTGTGTGACAACAGTCCCCATAGTGTGTGACAACTAACCCCATAGTGTGTGACAACCAACCCCATAGTGTGTGACAACCATCCCCATAGTGTGTGACAACCAACCCCATAGTGTGACAACCATCCCCATAGTGTGTGACAACCAGCCCCATAGTGTGTGACAACTAACCCCATAGTGTGTGACAACTAACCCCATAGTGTGTGACAACCATCCCCATAGTGTGACAACCAGCCCCATAGTGTGTGACAACCAACCCCATAGTGTGTGACAACCAACCCCATAGTGTGTGACAACTAACCCCATAGTGTGTGACAACTAACCCCATAGTGTGTGACAACCAACCCCATAGTGTGTGACAACTAACCCCATAGTGTGTGACAACCAACCCCATAGTGTGTGACCACCAACCCCATGATGGGGTTTGTTGTCTTTGATAGTTAATTGCCTCTTTGTTACCATGAGTTGGAAAATGAGAGGGATACACATTTCAAGCCAACACCTTAAGCTTGAATTTAATGTAGGAATGACTATTGAGAGATGTTTTGATGATGAGCAATCATCAAAACAGTAAAAAGTGTGACAACCGACCCTGTTCTCCCCTACTTACTTACTTTATTAGGAATCTATATCAAAAAGAAATGTTTTTTTTTAATTTATAAAAACTGAGTTATCTGTTTTTGCAAATGAAGTCTTCATATTCTTGTTTCTTTAATTTCATATATTAAAGTGCATTTTAACACTTTGATATCCTCCTTCTTAGATTATAAAATTTACATTAAACTTTGTTAAAATGATCCAAACTTTATCATAAAATATCAACACTTTGTGGTCACGAACATAACTCCTCTGTAGATCATTCTCTCGTATCTTACAGCTGCCTTTAAAATCTCAAATAAAGCCCTAAAGCTGGGAGACGACGAGGGTTCATGGTGTGAATCAAACATTTTCCATCAGTCTTTGTGCTTGATGAGACGATCCCCACGCTGCATGGGTTAATGTACAGCTCAACTACTACACAGTATGCATAAATCATATACTGCACGTGATTCAAACTAAATACTGAATTTAAAAAACTGAGCCCTGTATTACTATATTTAAAACACTATATATATATTTCCCATTATATTGTTTTAATGACACAAATATATACCACCATGAACCAATAGATATTATCACAGTCATAAGTAGACGCCTTGCAGCCCAGTAACAACTGTGGGTCGGTTCCCACAGTGATCACCCCACAAACAAATGCACAAACACAAGTACTGTTTTAGGTTTTGAACTTTTATATATAATGGCATGTGGTTTTCTATAAAGTTTATGTATGTATTTTCTATAAAGCTTATGTATGTATAAATTTTGGGACAAGAATGCTAGCCCGTTCACAGCGAAGCCAGCGGTCAGAGAGAAAGCAGGGCCGAGTCATTGGGCTGTACCCGTCCTCTCTGGCAGGGAGTAATGAGACAGTAACCAGTAGGCTCCTGCGCCTACATGCAAACACACTCAATTCATTACGCTTGAAAAAAGATGACTGGTCTCACCAGCAGTCCAAAAATAAAAAAGAAAGTAAAATCGTTGAATCAAACTCACCGCCGTGGTCATCGTCCTCTCTGAAGGGTCAGATGGAGATCAGGGGGAGTTTGTTTATATGGCTTATGATTCAAAGTGGATGGTGAATCTATTGCTTGTAGGTTTTAATAATCCTACAGTAAGACAAAAACATCTTCTCCTTAAGATACTAAAACAGCTGGGATGCTTTGGGGGTGACGGATTGGCCAGGTGAGATGTGATGCCCTTCCCTTATTGGCTGACTCTCTGCGGTAACCAAATATCTATCAAACTCGTCAGGGTCAGGTTAAGTAGCACAAATTTTGATCAGAGATGTAAAAGGATGATCCTACTACCACTGAGCAGGTCATTCTTTGTAGGCCAGCCCTAAATTAGGAGGTGGAGTTTGAGTCAGGATGGGGCGGGGTAAGGTAGGAGGCGGGGTCGGGCCCGGGCGGACAAACATCCCTTGAAACTGCCTGTTGGGGTGGTTAAGGTGGATGGCGTTTTCTTGGAAACTTCTGAGATTCTCTTGGAAGCGACTGCTGCTTTCATTGTCATCACAGAGGCGGTGGTTGTTGTGGAGGTCTGGGACACGTTCGGGGACCTGGACGATGTGGGAGCCACTCTGCCTCCTCAGGGTGGACTCGCAACTCGACGAGGCGACCGATTGGCAGTCTGAGCCGCCGTCGCTGCTGGCCGCCGTCGCTTCCACCGGAGTCACCCTGATGGTGGTGATGGCCTGAGGGTGGGGGTGGAAGGGAGTGGGAATGGCCTCAGTCTGGATGAATTGCATGTTGGAGTTGGGGTTGAAGTGAATGTTGTTGAAATTAGGATTATTGGGGTTGATGGTGTTGTAGTTAGGGTGCTGGAAGTTGTTGGGGTTGTTTGGGTTTAAGGGATGTAGAGGGTGGACAACATGTGGATGGTTTGTGTATAAAGGTCCTCCTCCTACTTCTCCCATTCCACCCATTCCACCCATTCCTCCTCCTCCTCCTCCTCCTCCTCCTCCTCGTCCATCTCCACTCATTAGATTCTCCATTTCAGCGCCCGTCATGCTCCTCCGCCCGTCCACTGACCCCCCTCCATCCCTCAGAGAGTCACAGCTGTCCGTGTGTCTGTTCAGGTCGTTGAGGTTGAAAGCTGACTGTCGTAGTGAAGCTCGCGGGTCAGGGGGTTTCCAACGCCAGGAGCCGCTCCCGTCGGTGCTCGGAGGTTTCACCACAGGTTTGTTTGATCTGGACTCTGGGTGGGCATCAACACGGACTATACTGCCAGTCCTTTCCAAACCTCCCCCTGAAAGAACAAGAGCGATGGACAGATGAATAACTATCCTTCGCCACGACCAAAAAACAGACATCTTGAATTCTTGTTTTTTGAACTTGGTAGCAGTTATCTTTATTTTTGATGCTCCTGGTCTTCCCTAACAAAAACTCATTTTGTAAAGGTTGCAGTTATTCCTGTAACAGCTGGACACTGTTTCTTTGTATTTTGTATACTTCATCGTACCTGATAAAACCGGTCTTTGCGGCTGTGAGGAGAAAAAGTTTAAAGTCATGTTTTGGTTGAATTCATGCATTCTTAGTTGCTGTCATTGAACCACCCACCACACGGCGCTCCACTGAAGCAACAACTGGTTATGTACAACTACATGTTTTACTTGAGCACTATAAGCAGTACAGACCTCCTCCTCCCACTGCTCCAGTGGTGGAGGCTGGTGGGGACGGGTCCTGGTCCGTCAGGGCTCGGTACCGAATGGATCCAGTGCAGCTGACAGTGCTGCCACCATCCTCCGATCTCGGAGAGTAGAGCAGGCCCTGCTGTTTGGATAAGGCTATGACCTGAAAACAGAAGGGTTATAGTGGCACATGAGCTACTCCTGGAATAATCAGTCATTATTCATATTCTGCTTTAGACTCAACTAGATCACAACATCCTGCATTTACATTTTGCAACGTCACAGTGGCTTTAATGAATTCCTGTAGTCACTAACATCCTTTCAGAGAAACTAAACACTTTTATCAAGGAGTCCTAGCCTAGGAAAGATTCTTCCTCTGAGCGATGAAGAGGCAGAAACGATCGTCTTGGTGAGGAGGTGGGGTTAAACTGTTAATGAGTATGATGCATTCTTTCAAAAGCTGTGATTGGTTGATCTGGGTGAGATAGGATCCCAGTGAGACAGTTCCCCCGGCAGTCTAACGGCCATATTCCACCAGATCCGTGTCCATCCCGCCTCCGATCCGTCATGGCACCAGATCTGATCGGTTCCTATTCTAGTCAATGTGTTAACTTCCACTGGATCCACTCGGTTACGTTCCAGCTGCGTCTCTGATCCGGGAGGGCAGATCAGATACACAAGACTTCTATTTTTGCCGGATGCAACAATGATCACAGCTCACAAGTTTAACAGCATTAATGCATCATTGTATCTAAAGTCTCTAAAAGTAGTATGGGAGGTAGAGCCTTCCATTATCAGGCCCCTCTCCTTTGGAATCATGTACCAGTCAGGGTCCGGGAGGCAGACACCCTCTCTACTTTTAAGAGTAGGCTTCAAACTTTCCTTTTTAATAAAGCTTATAGTTAGAGCTGGATCAGGCTTGGACCAGCTCTTAGTTATGCTGCTATAGGCTTAGACTGACACACTGGGATCCTGTCTTTCCCTCTCTCCCCCCATCACTTACTTTAACTCTTCCTGTCCCATTAAAGTTCCTAACCATAGACCTTTCTGGAGTCCCTGAGCTCCCTTGTCTCGTAGGTTCCTCTGGATCTCTGCTGCTGTGGACATGCCAGACTCCAGCTGCTACAACTACTACTATCTCTCTCTCTCTTCATCTCCCTCTATCCCTCTCTCCAACACGGTCTCAGCAGATGTGTGTCTAACATGAGTCTGGTCCTGCTGGAGGTTTCTGCCTGTTAAAGGAAGTTTGTCCTTGCCACTGTAACTTGCTAAAAGCTGCAAAGTGCTCTGCTCATGGTGGATTATGATGAGATCAGACTGAGTCCTGTCTGTAAGAAGGGACTGGATTGATTCATCATCATATATCTACCAAGAAGGGTTAATAAAGGATGGTTTACCTGCATAAGTCGAGGCTGTCCACCAGCACTGAGAGGCCGACATGGGATGGTGGTCTTCTCAGCCACTCTGAGCCACTTCTCCCTGACTGACCCACCCCCATCCATAATGCTGTCCTCTGATTCGCTCTCCTGGTCCCTGCAGTTTGGGTTTTCCTCCTCAGGAATGTGAACAAGCTGGGAGGATCCAGGTCTGGATTGGATGGACACTCTTGCCCCACCGGCCAGTCCAGTACTGCCATTATGGGTCATGTGATTATGACTGGCAGTGCTCGCGGCTAGTTTCATGTACTGAGCTGGGATGTGGGCCCCGGGACGCATCTCAGCTTCCTGAGCAATGACTATAGGCAGATGTGCTCCAGCTCGGAGCTCCGCTTCAAGGCCCATGGCAGATGGTTCAGAGGAGCAGCGGAGCTCCATGTTCCTCTGAGGGGAGGAAGAGGAGGTCGGTCTTATTCCATCCATCACTTGTAGAGACAACTTCCTGTTGTCATTCTTATTCTTCCATTGGCTGAGCAGCTGTTTGGATCGGGTTGAATCCATCGAGGCATGGATGGAGGCATGACGCCGGGGGATACGACCCTCCTCTAATGAGGATCCTCCATGGGAGCTGTACAAGACCAAAGACATTTATGATGCAGGGAAACAGAGGATGGATCATGGATGGATGGATGGATGGATGGATGGATGGATGGATGGATGGATGGATGGATGGATGGATGGATGGTTAGACGAATAGGCGGATAGCTGGATGAATGGATATATGGATGGTTGGATAGATGGATGGATGGATGGATGGATGGATGGACAGATGGATGGATGGATGGATGGATGGACAGATGGATGGATGGATGGATGGATGGATGGACAGATGGATGGATAGATGGATCTATTCACCGTGGCAGTGTGCTGCTGCTGAAGGTCATCATGTTGTCATGGTTTCCCAGGGGACTGGAGGGGGATATGATCTCGACTTCAGCGCTGGCCCTCTTCAGATTGGACATGGACGGCTCTCGGTAGGAGGCGCTTCTCGTCAGGATTGGTTGTGGTCGGTTCGGGGACAAGGTGTGTGAGGAGGTTCTTGTGATGATGGGCTCTGGTTGGCTGGGAACCAGGGTGATGTGACCTGTGGAGAAAGCTGGGCGGGGTCAAACAAACGGTAAATATTTGATTTGTTTCTCTCCCACCTGGTCTCTTCTGATCCCTCACATAGTTAGAACGTGTATCTGTGATTATTCAGCAAGAAGACTGCTTCTAATTTATCAATATGGGACAAGCCTCTACTGACAGGGGAGGAGGGGAGAGTCTGGATCCAGACGCAGGGTATCAGAGTTTATAACAACACACGCAGTGAAGGAGAAGGATGATTCATGTGTTTCAGAGGAGACCAGCAGATATAATGAAGATCTGTCTGTCTGTCTCGATCTATCCCTCCCTCATCCTGATTTTTAATGTCTTTCACGGCGGCTCATGTCTGCAGTGAGGTTAGTTTATTTCCCTGATGAAGCACAGGGGAATGTCAGGCTTCATGATCAGACACAGTTTAGTATCACACCGTCACATGAGTCAATCTGTAGCACCATTTCAAAGAAGAACAGCCGTCTCTCTCTCTCTGTCAGTCTGCATTGATTATATCATGAAGGTTCGTGCTTTAATAGAAATCTGTTCTAAAATGTGGCGTGTCGTGGTTTTATCAGCCTCTACAGAACATGACAGAGTCATCCAGGACACCTGTTGGGCTTTACCTTGGTGACTGTTGGTCATTGCTGACTGGCTGACATTGGGTAGGGTGGTGTAGTGGTGCTCTCTCATGCTCGGGGGAGATGGTCGACATCTGGATCGATCCTTACTTGGCTGGAAATTCCCCACCGCATACACACCCTGAAATCAGACACACAAAGGACTGCTGTTAGGTGGGTTGAAGATGTGGTGCCTCCAGTACGGCACCATTCCCTAATCAATGGAGAGACTGCAGTAGGTCAGTTCAGAGATGGCTGGGTTGTCCCCTCATACCTACAGCTTAGTAAACCTACATCTGCTTCCCTGTCTCATCAGTGGTGTGGGAATGTAAGGACACAAAGGTAAGAGCAGTCAGCTCACTGCTACTGCCAGCAAGACCTTCAAGTGTAGAAATCCTAGGAAGCATCCTGGCAGCAGAGGCATCCTCGAAGAATCAAGAGATTATGGGAGTAGTTTGTGTCCAGGATGAGTGGGGTTTGGGAACTACCCACAAGCTGGAACTAGGCCCACACTAGTGACACAAGACAGCCTGTGTAACAGAGCGCCCTTGAGGCAGCAGAAGAAGAATGGCATGGGAGAGCAGCCAGGGACATACGATGCAGTAGGAGCGGGCGCTTGAGCGTGTGCTGCCTTGGAGAGATCTCTGTTGTACCTTTTGCCAACTCACTACAACCCAAGGGTTTGGGACATCGAGGAAGATTCATCCTGCACCCTGAACCACATCCTGACTGGGTGTCCCAGGGCTCTAGGAGAAGGCTATTACAGGTAGGCATGATAAGGTCCTTACTGAACGGGTCTGTAGAGGATTTCAGCAAACAAACAACAGCCCCCGTTACCTTAAAACATCCATTTTGTAAATGTAAGGTAAAAAGACTTGGATGGAAGAGAGTTCAAGTGTCCTTAAAACCATTTAGGATAACAGCAACAGGAGATACACTAAAGATGCATTTCGACCAAGAGTTCCGGGGTCTTTTAGCCCCCTGAACTACTTTCCCCTGAACTAAAAGGTTCCTGTGCCCCCCATTGTTGTCTGTGAAGTCCCGGATAGATTGTGCAAATCAGGCCAGTGATGTATGGAGAAAAAAAAGGAAATGCACTACACCACCAGACCAGTAGAGGGCAATAAGTCAAAGACGAACGCCATTCATCACAGATGACACCATAGAAGCAGACGGACAGGCAGGTATCATTATGAGCAACACAACAGTTAGCCTGTTAGCATGAAGAGACTCAGCTGGTCTGTTTTAGATGGTGCTATATTTCATCACAGATGGATTCACTGAATCAACACGTGAGAGGAGATAAGCGCGAGGAGCAAAGACGTTTCAACACGGCTTTAAAATCCTTTTGAACTCAAAAAGCCGTGATCGCAGAGATCGACCGGTGTTTTGGTTTAAACAGCGACCCTGTTAACTGGAGACTCTCAGCCGCATGCATCCCTCATAAACGTCTTTAGACCATCATTAAATATCTGATGAGGATATTTTGAAATTTTAATAAAAACTAAACTAGTTTGCATTCCCAGGAACTCCCTCTGTGTTTCAACAGCTGTGTAAACTCCACAAACACTGACACGTTCAGCTGAAGGTCTCCAGTTTACAGGGTCACTTTTAAAACCGGAACACCGGGAGAGACGCATTCACGGTGGGCTGAGAGAAGACTACTGTTACAAGCTGCTAAATCAAGAGAATCACAGCTTCTTCTTTTGAAAAGTACACACACATACAAAAAAGATAGAACAAATAAAAACTAATGAAAGAAAGAGAAATCAAGAGAATCACAGATGTGTGTGATGTTATTGTGGACGGAGGGCGGAATAAAAACACTGCGGTTAATCTACCAATCAGACACGTTCAGCATTGCAGGCCCCGCCCCCCGAAAGCCCCGGGACCTTTGAAAAGTACTACCCCCCTAGCAGGGGCTTTTTAGGGGGGAGATTATCTACCCCTGAACTAAATTTAGACCCTGGGTCCACCGGTCGAAAAACACCTTAAAGTTCAGGAGCATTGAGACCCAATGGAAAATGATGCAGGTGTGGGTTCACTATTATAGTATTTAATTAATTCATAATAATGAAGACAACAGAGAGTATGAACCCACATGTCAGCTCATGTAAAGTCAACAAAGCTCTCAGCTCCATGCATCAACACCTCTCTCTAAAATCATTTTAAACGCGTCTCAATCAGACAAACGAGCGTCTTCCAGTGTTCAACAAGAAGGCAGGACCCGGTTTGCATTAGGCCCCTGTCTGTGGTGTTTTCTTTAATCACATGTTTGATCCAAGAGGCTGCGTTCAGGGGGAATTCACTCAAAGTTCAAGAAAACCATGTTAATGATATTCAAGCACAAAACGCCCACAAAGTTCTGCAGCTCTGTGCGGTCTGCTCCGGTTTAACTCTGAGCTGACAACATCTCCACCTTCAGCTGCTCAGAGCCGCCCCATGCCTTCTCATCCAGCACTGACTTTAATTCACAGACATGATGAGCTGGATGGAGAGGGGAGTGAAAAACAGCTCGTTCAGATAAAACAAACAAACTGATTGAATCTTCTTGATCTCTGTAGAGTTTGAGTGTCACCTCCCGTGCTGCAGGTGTATTCCTGGTGTTTTCCTCTGTATTGATTATGAGTTATCCTTGTGTCCTCCTTGTTGTTGATTCAAGTTTCATGTCTTGTTGTATTCAGTGTGTATTTTCATTAGTTTAGTCTATCATGTTCCCTGTGTATCTGGTTCAGTTTGACGTCCTGCCCTCATGTTTCCCTCAAGTTTGATTGCACCATCATTAGTTCCACCTGTGTCTCGTTGTCTCACCTGCGTCTGATTGCCCTGACAGTAGTTCGTCTCTGTGGCTGTTTTCGAAACCGCCTACTATACTAGCAGAACCTACTGATTTGGCCTAAATTCAGTATGTAGTATGTGAATAAGAGCAAAATCTGCAGTATGCCAAAACTCCCCGGATGTCGTACTGATGCAGGAACATGTCTCAGTATGCAGCGGACCAGTCTCCCTCACATACTGTTTCCCACAATGCCCCACGCTAACGTTCTCCTTCTTCTTTTTTCCGTATATGACAGGCAAACTCAATTCTTCGATGCTCTGAAAATTATTAAATTCCATATAAACCACTTGTTAACCATCATAAGTGATGCTAAAGAAGCAGTTTCGCAACACCTGACTCAGCATCCTGCAGCCCAGATCCAACAGAACAGACATACTACAGACTAAATTCAAACGCAGTATGTGGTATGTAGTACCTACTAGGGGTGGGAATCGAAAAACCCGATCCGACTTAGAACCCGTTCCAGTTGATCAATGATCGGAATTGTACACCTCAAATGTTAGCTTAACGATTCATTTCCCAGCACGACATCGTGGTACGTTGCATTACCTCACATACTCTGCGATGCAGAACTCCTTCAACCACGAGGAAACATGGAGAGGAAAAGTGTTTTTCTTCCAGGCTCCAGGGGCCACATCTGGACTCTAGCGGCTGAAAATGAGGCACCAAGAGCGGGTAAAATACCTCCACAATGACCCCTGGAGGAAAAGCGTTTTTCCTCTCCAAATTCAAAGTCTTTTCATCTAGAATGAGGTCAACCTATTGTTCAGTATGTTCAAGTTGAATATGTTCATGTTCAGTCTTGTGCAGACATAATTTTGGAAAAAATAAAATGGTCCTTTTGGTGCAGAAGACTGTAGAACTATTTTTTTACCCCTCAAAGAAATACTCAGGAATCGTTAGGAGAATTGATAAGGACTTGGATTGATAAGCAGAATCGACAATGGCATTGACATTTATAAAATCTTATCAATTCCCACCCCTAGTACCTACTGCATACTACATACATAGGTAGTATGAGTCTAGAGAAACACACCTGAAGTGAATGTAGAAGGGCAAAAAACAAATGAGCGTATGAAAGTCTGCACCACTTACAATACACACATATGCACACACATGAGACTCTACATGCATGCATTGTGTGAGTGCACTGACCCTGTGCCATAGCCTGTGTGTGTGCGCGTGTGCAGGACTGTGCATGTGTATCAGTGGATTCCTGCTCTGAAGTTTAACTGTGTCAGTGCCGCTCATGTTTTAACACTTCTCTGCGTGTGTGTGTGTGTGTGTGTGTGTGGGCGTCAGGATGATTGCCTTTGGGAGTTATCAAATGTACCAATAGTTTTTATGCAAGAGCTGAACATCAATATCTGTTTTCAGTACATGAAACTGTGCTGAATGAGAGATGAGATCACATCTACTGCAGGGGAACTATGGTGCACAGTATTTGTATCTCTTTGATGTATGTATAACTTTAACTCTTATCGATACTACACTGTCTGTGACGGGCTGACTCTCTCACCAGGTAAATGGCGATGGCAGCTCCTAGCATCCACCCACAGTAGACGTCCACAGGATGATTCCTGAACTGGATGATCCTGGTCAACCCTGCCAGAATGGCCAGCATGACGAAGGAGAACACCAGGACCGGCTTTAGGAGCTTAGCCGAGTCTGTGAGCAGCGTGTTGAAGTACATCTGAAAAGCAAACACAATCAAACATTAGCTGGCAGCTTCACTTCTGATGCACATCCTGTTACTGTATATATGTGTGAGTCCACCAACAACTCACTGAGATGTAGACAGCAGCAAAGGCAGCCAGAGTAGCATGTTGGGAAGGGAACGACTTCCTGCAAAGACAAACAGACGAAGCCTGAGTTTCTAATTATCATCTTCAGAGAGCTGAGGACATTCATAAATATTCATCAGGAGCAGGTGAGTGACTTTCAAAGAAAGCATGTACCCTTGCAGTTGTTTAATATATGCAATGTACAAAAGAGAGGAAGGTCAATGACTACACACCTCTTATATGTGTGTGAAGTGGGTGTATAAAGATATACTTTAATATGTATTTGAAGACGTACTGTATGTATCATAGCCTCCCTGTTTGCTCTACAGGGGCTGTGATTGAGTTCATGTCAGGCCTGGATCTCTTTCATTCTAGGGCTCTGAGAGTGAGGGGTAGAGAGCACTGGTATGGTTATTCTTCAGTGTTCATTTAGATTGATAGTGCTTTTAAAAAAAGTTAGTATTTACAGTGTTATTGAATCTCAGCACACCTTCTCTATGAAACTGATTGTAATCGTGACTGTGTTTGGGTCAAGGTTATCCTCTAGGACCACACACCCATAGGAAAATAAATTTAGAGAGGAGATCTCAAAAGTGTTTCATTTCTGTCTCCTAGACAACAATGAGATCTGTTTGAAAGCAACATGAGACTATAGCTTATGTCTCCTGTTTCTCATTCTTGCCTCCAGAAAAAAAGTTGCAAAAAGTCTCAGCTTAGTCTCCCTTTCAGTTCAAAAGGAGATCTCGTCAACATCTGAAATGATTCTCAGGTATTTCTCAAGTGTTGTGACTCCTTTTGAGCTCAGGTGGAGAAATCAGGGAGCTCTCTCAATCTAACCTCATCCATTTGTTTTAGTCAGACTCAGTTTTTGTGTCTCAAGTTGAGCTCAGATGGAGCAAAGAAAGAGCCTGAGCTCATCTTTTCATCAACATTTATAGTGCCCTGCAAAATTAAGATTTCAATGTAATTGTCGACAAACTTACAATTCTCATTAAAACATTTGAACCACTTGAAAGATCAGATATTTAGATGTGAAATGATCTCTTCTTTGACTTCACAGTATGGTCCTTCCTTTACAAGTCTGTGTGGAACAAAACAACTTCACAAAGATTTAGTGGATTTGAGAGAAACTGCTAAAGATAGAGATTTCATCCCAGGTATGACAGACCATTTATTTAAAATATGAGCCGCAAAAGGGCCGACCAGATTTAGCCAGATTATTAAAATTAAAGGGGTGGATTCTTTTGGGCGCTGGTGGCCTAGCGGTCTAAGCGCCCCACATACAGAGGCTACAGTCCTCGTTGCAGGGGTCGGTGGTTCGATTCCCAGCCGGTCGACCATTTCCTGCATGTCTTCCCCCGCTCACTACTCCCCACATGTCCTGTTTCTAATCAGCTGTCCTGTCAAATAAAGGCAAAAAGGCCAAAAAACATATTTAAAAAAAGAGAAGAAAATTAGCCATCAATGAGATCTCTCATTTAAGTCTCAAATAAGACTCATGTCATGGTTTCAACTATTTCTCCTAGTGAATTTTAGGAGAAACTAATGAGAACAATTTGAAACTTGAATGAGGCTGAAGTGAGAATCTCAATTTTGTCTCCGGAGACTTAGAAGAGAAAGCCTTGAGCAGTAAAACTTTCCTCTGGGCATACATATATGATGTCCTTCTATGGTCTGTTTGGCATGTGTTACTGACCCCTTTCTTTGGATATATAAGATAAGATAAGATAAGATAAGATAAGAGAGTCCTTTACTCGTCCCACAACGGGGAAATTCAAGTGTCACAGTAACAGAGTAGACAGTGCAAAAAATATATAAAAAGCAAACAAGAGCCTATAAAGTAACAATTATTAAAAAAGTATTAGCAATTACAATTTAAATTAAAGAGGTAAAAATAAGCATATCTTACAACATATATATATATATATTATTGGTTATATAGTCTGACCACTGCAGGAAGAAAAGACCTGCAGTATCTCTCCGTGAGACACCGCGGGTGAAGAAGTCTGTCACTGAAGGAGCTCCTTAGTGTTGTTATGGTCTCCTGCAGGGGGTGTGACGTGTTGTCCATCAGAGAAGATAGCTTTGCTATCATCATTATGATTATATACATGTTGTTTTTTTTTACCTGAAAGTTTTATTTTGTAAATGTGAGAACGACTTCCTGTATTTAAGCTATTACCCGCGACGCTGAGGAAGGCTTTGTGCTGAAATGCGTCTGTTGCAGTGACTGGTCCGTTCTCTTGCTCAGATTAAATAGTTTACAGGGTTTGTGCACTTTTCTCATGGTCAAATTCAAGTACTTTTCAAGGACTTTTAAGGTCAATTTTCAAACTTTTCAAGTACTACTTTGAGGGAATTTGTGTGTTTGTGTGTTTCAATGGTAACAAACTCCACCCTACAGCATAGCGTCCTGAGGTCCTACGGAGTTCCTCTCTACAGCTGCTGTCAATCGAAGTAAACCCGGGAGTAAAACCCTGTTTTTTAAATTCTAATAACTAACGAAAAATAAACTTTTCAGAAAAAAGAGGCCTTGAACACAAAACAGTCAAATACTAACTACATATCACCACAGCATACGGATGTGAGAAACATTCGTACGACGTGTATTTATTTTTTAAAGTTTGACTGCAGTCCCATTCAAATGAATGTGGGAGACAGAGTTTTTGACCTATACTGCAGCCAGCCACTAGGGGGAGCAGTTTTTGTGGCGGCCTCACTTCAAGCCTTGTGAGATACAGTCTACGATCCGTACCATGCATCTGGAGGACATTCCCTTATAAGTGAAAATATGATTTTTCACGAAATAAAACTCAGTATGTAGAGCACACAGTGTGAAATATCATTAACATGGACAGATCCCTGATGATAGTCTAACAGTGATAGCAGCAGGTAGACGTAGTGAAAGATGAAGAAGTTGTATTGGTAGGAGTAGTTTGTGTGTGTGTGTGTAAGTGGGATAAAGCTACACATAAAAAGGACTTCACATCACCCAAACAGATCCTCTAACACTTAGTAGTTCACCCACATCCTCTCACCCACTCTCGCTGCACACAGTCGTCCTTACCTCCCGGCGTTGATGAGCCCGCTGTCTTGTCCGGAGCAGATATCCTCCAGAATGAACGCTTCATCACAGGTGGACATATTAATGTGGGTCAAGTTAGGTCTACATACATCCAACCAGTACGGGGCGTGTTGACCGGTCGACAGCTGGAGGATGTCGGTTATCAGCGCTGTCACACACAGGCCGAAGATGTGGACGCCTGAAACGGGACAGGACGTCTGACTTTAACATCATGCCGTTTTATTGCTTTTGCTCCATAGCATAGTTTAAAGATTTGTTACTGTTACATCTGCTGTCTGGTGTTATTCATTTAATTTTCAGTCACTCAGATTCTGCAGGGTATAAGCTGTGTGTAAGCATTAATCCTCCCACCTATGAAGCGAACAGCCCTGCGAATGTAGGAGTTGAAATTACAGCCTGCAGCGTTGATGTTGGCCTCGGTGTGTGTAGACCTCCTGGATAGATAGCAGTACAGGATGGCCTCTCCGATCAGGATCTACACACAGAGACAGACAGAGACTGTTAGAGAGCAAGCTTCTGTGTGTCAGGAGAAACGCATCAATACTTTCAGTCTGTTTCATCACTGGTTAAAACTCCCTCCCTGGAGTTTTACATTTAAACTGTGTACATGTTTATTAAATAAATAATTAGGATGAATCCAAGCAGAGATCTTTTTTGGATGATTACTCACTTCTTAAGTACTTTCTATTTGAGTAAGGACATTGTGTACTCGCTTCTGACCACTTGAGTCAGTCTAGAGAGAGTGAATAAACACTGTTATTAGTCTCCACTGTGCCGATGTCTCAGCTTTGTAATGGTTTAGCTCAGAGGTGTCAAACATGCAGCCGGGGGGCCAAAACCGGCCCACGGAAAAACTTTGCAAAGTGAAAAAACTACAGAGAAGACATTAACTTCAATTTTTCAATGAAAGTTATTACAGGTGCATTTGGACCAAGAGATCCGGGGTCTTTTAGCCCCTAGGACTACTTTACCCTGAACTAAAAGGTTCCTGTGCCCCCATTGTTGTCTATGAAGTCCCGGGGAGATTGTGTAAATCAGGCCAGTGACGTATGGAGAAAAAAAAAAGTCAATGCACTACACCACCAGACCAGTAGAGGGCAGTGAAACAAAGAGGAATGCCATTCATCACAGATGACACCATAGAAGCAGACGGACAGGCAGGCATCATAACAGTTAGCCTGTTAGCATGAAGAGACTCAGCTGGCACTGTTTGGGATCTCTGCTATAGATTTCTTTTTTGGGTCTGTCAGTCATTCTTTCTTTTCTTCTTTCCTTTTTCCTTAGTTTCTGTCCTTCTTTCTTTTCTTTCTTCACTTCTTTCTCGTTTTTATTCCTTCTTACTTTCTTTCATTCTCTCTGTCAATCTTTCCCTTTTCCTTTCATTCCAATCTCTTTTTTTTCTTTCTTTCTTTCTTTCTTTCTTTCCTTTTTCCTTTCTTTCTTTATCTCTTTCTTTCTTTCTCTCTTTCTTTCTTTCTTCCTTTCATTCCTTTTTCCTTTCTTTCTTTATCTCTTTCTTTCTTTCTTTATCTCTTTCTTTCTTTCTTTATCTCTTTCTTCCTTTTTCCTTTCATTCCTTTTTCCTTTCTTTCTTTCTTTCTTTCTTTCTTCCTTTCATTCCTTTTTTCCTTTTTTTCTTTATCTCTTTCTTTCTTTCTTTCCTTTTTCCTTACTTTCTCTCCTTCTTTCTTTCTTTCTTTCTTTCTTTCTTTCTTTCTTTCTCTCTCTCTTTCTTTCATCATCCTTTGTCTCCTTTTCTTATCCCCTCCTTTCCTTCTGCCATTCCTTCACCATTTATTCTCCTCTTTTTCTTTCTTCTGGTCTCCCTCTCTTTTCTCTTTTCTTAGACCTTTCTGGAGTCCCTGAGCTCCCTTGTCTCGTAGGTTCCTCTGGATCTCTGCTACAACTACTACTATCCGTCTCTCCACTATCATCTCTCTCTCTCTTCATCTCCCTCTATCCCTCTCTCCAACACGGTAGGTCTCAGCAGATGAGTGTCTAACATGAGTCTGGTCCTGCTGGAGGTTTCTGCCTGTTAAAGGAAGTTTGTCCTTGCCACTGTAACTTGCTAAATGCTGCAAAGTGCTCTGCTCATGGTGGATTAAGATGAGATCAGACTGAGTCCTGTCTGTAAGATGGGACTGGATCTGATCCTGTCTTGATGTTGGGTCTTTGTTAATAATAGAACATAGAGTACGGTCTAAATGAACTAGTACCCAAAAGAACAACAGTGATGGAAGCTGAGAGTGTTGAAAAAAGAGGGGCAGAATGATGCTGTGCATGTTGGGGCAAAGTAAAGCTAAAGATAGTATGTAGGGCAGCATGCAAGGCAACATAAATTGAGACTGTTACGCTACAAGGCTCTCACTAACTTTCAGAGAGAGGGCTGAAACAATATCTGAAGCTAGCAGCTGTTCTTTCTTCTTAACTCTGTGCTGCTGCTGAACACGGACAGGTCACTCTGTACAAGGAGTCCATCTCATTGAGTTACTTCCTGGTTCAATAAAAACATAAAAACTCTGACTCTCTGACTTTTGGCTGACACAGCTGTCTCTGACTCTACAGTTCTTCCCCAGAGAAGGTGACCTGCTTACGTCACCACACCTTCTCATGATAGGAGGCAGTGACATGTGCCATAATGAGGTATTTGTGTGTGTTTAACCTTATCATTGTTACGGTATTTATCAGTATTTTTCACTTGCTTTGTTGGTAATGTTTAACATTTAGTGATGTTTTAGATTGGTTAGGATTCGGCGCTCTCACTGCCGCGGCCCGGGTTTGATTCCAGGTCAGGACACGCCTCTTTGGGCGACAGTAGCTCAGTTCATAGGGACTTGGCTTGGGAACCGGAGGGTCGCTGGTTCGAGTCCCAGTATGGACGTAGTTTGGCAAGTGGACTGGTGACTGGAAAGGGGCTGGTTCACTTGCCTGGGGCGAGAACCAGCACCACCCGGAAATACAGCCCGGTTCGCATTGGTCGAAAAGAGGTAGAGGAGAGAGAGACAGGAGAGAGAGACAGACAAGAGAGAGAGACAGGAGAGAGGGACAGGAGAGAGTGACAGGAGAGAGTGACAAGAGAGAGAGTGACAAGAGAGAGAGAGACAGGAGAGAGGGACATGAGAGAGAGACAGGAGAGAGAGAGGAGAGAGAGATAGCAGAGAGAGAGACAGGAGAGAGAGAGAAGAGAGAGAGACAGGAAGAGAGAGAGGAGAGAGGGACATGAGAGAGAGACAGGAGAGAGAGACAGGAGAGAAAGACAGGAGAGAGAGAGACAGGAGAGAGGGACAGCAGAGAGAGAGACAGGAGAGAGAGACAGGAGAGAGAGATAGCAGAGAGAGAGACAGGAGACAGAGAGAAGAGAGAGAGACAGGAAGAGAGAGAGGAGAGAGGGACATGAGAGAGAGACAGGAGAGAGAGACAAGAGAGAAAGACAGGAGAGAGAGAGACAGGAGAGAGGGACAGCAGAGAGAGAGACAGGAGAGAGAGACAAGAGAGAGAGACAAGAGAGAGAGACAGGAGAGAGAGACATGAGAAAGAGACAGGAGAGAGAGAGACAGGAGAGAGGGACAGGAGAGAGAGACATGAGAGAGAGAGAGGAGAGAGAGACAGGAGAGAGAGACAGGGGAGAGAGACAGGAGAGAGAGACAGGAGAGAGGGACAGGAGAGAGAGACAGCAGAGAGAGAGACAGGAGAGAGAGAGACAGGAGAGAGGGACAGGAGAGAGAGACAGGAGAGAGAGACAGGAGAGAGAGACAGGAGAGAGGGACAGGAGAGAGAGACAGCAGAGAGAGAGACTGGAGAGAGGGACAGCAGAGATAGAGACAGGAGAGAGAGACAGGAGAGAGAGACAAGAGAGAGAGAGACAGGAGAGAGAGAAAAGAGAGAGAGACAGGAGAGAGAGAGAGGAGAGAGGGACATGAGAGAGAGACAGGAGAGAGAGACAGGAGAGAGAGAGACAAGAGAGAGAGACAGCAGAGAGAGAGACAGGAGAGAGAGAGAAGAGAGAGAGAGACAAGAGAGAGAGACAGCAGAGAGAGAGACAGGAGAGAGAGAGAGGAGAGAGAGACAGCAGAGAGAGAGACAGGAGAGAGGGACAGCAGAGAGAGAGACAGGAGAGAGAGACAGGAGAGAGAGACAGGAGAGAGAGACAAGAGAGAGAGACAGGAGAGAGAGACATGTATCCCTGCTCAACAATAGCAACCCGGACCATGGCCCTGTGGTGGCAGAATTTACAAATTGGTGCAATAATTCTTTTCTGAGGATAAATTCTGGGAAGACAAAGGAGCTCGTCATTGATTTTAAGAAGACCCCCACTGCCTTTTCCCCTGTTTTTATTGATGATGCGGAAGTGGACATTGTAAACAAGCACAAATATCTTGGCACTTTTATCGACGACAAACTGACATTTGAGCACCAGGTCGACGCTGTCTGTAAAAAAGCCCACCAAAGAATGTACTTTTATCGGAAGCTCAGGGGTTTTAATGTCGACACGACTTTTATGAAGATGTTTTATTCCTGTTTTATTGAATCGCTTTTAACCTTTTCAATGGTGTCTTGGTATGGGTCAACGAGTCTAAAAAACAAAAACAGACTGCAGGCCATTGTCAAGATATGCAGCAGGGTTGCGGGCACACCCCTGCCTGACATGTCAAGCCTCCACCGAGCCAGGACCCTCAGCAAGGCCTGGTCCATCGTGGCTGACCCATACCATCCCCTTTTTTTTTGAATTTCGCCGGATTCCCTCAGGCCGAAGATTCGCGATGCCGAATAGCAGGACGAATAGGAAGAGGAACTCTTTTGTACCAACAGCAGCTAGTCTGCTTAACAATGCCACATAACTGTTGTTTCCAGTTGTTACTGTTGTTGTTGTTACCGTTTGAATGTTTTGATGTTGGTGTTGTACTGTTTTGTTTGTGTCACCGCTGACTGAAAGACAAATTGCCCCCCGGGGATAATAAAGAAACCTTGAACCTTGAGACATGAGAGAGAGACAGGAGAGAGAGAGACAGGAGAGAGAGAGACAGGAGAGAGAGACATGAGAGAGAGACATGAGAGAGAGACAGGAGAGAGAGAGAAGAGAGAGAGACAGGAGAGAGAGAGAGAGAGAGAGACAGAAGAGAGAGAGACAGGAGAGAGAGAGACAGGAGAGAGTGAGACAGGAGAGAGAAAGGAGAGATAGAAAGGAGAGACAGATAGGATAGAGTGACATGAGAGAGAGACAGGAGAGAGACAGGAGACAGACAGGAGAGGGGGTTCTTACAGTGGCTGTGGGAGCAGCGAAGGCCAGGCTGAAGAGCAGAGGCAACGAGCAGACCTCGTGTCTGGGCTGGATGTAGGGCAGGGAGAGACTGCGGTCATTACAGCTGTACCCAGAATGCACTGGCTGGAAGATGTCCGTCAGCTCCAGGAAATACAGACTGACAACGGAGGAGGCCAGGATGGGGAGCTGCAGAGAGACAAAAACAACACAAAGGAAGAGATGAAACAGAATCAAGCTCTTCAAGGACAAATATCAGTGTTTTTCAAAATGTGTTCATGTTTCTTATTCAAACGGTGAAATGGTGAATGGTGGATATCATTCACCGTCTCTCGTCACATTCATCCATTCACACCACCTTCACTCACTGATAGGAGGAGCTCATCAGAGTTAGCTAATCCAGTCCACACACTGCTGGAACAATCAACGTGAACATTTAAAATGTGATGGTTCACTTAAATATTCAAGAAGAAGAAAAGAGGCAGATCTGACGTACTTTGGTTATTCATACTGAAGACTGGTTTTGGATGGCAGTGAAAGAACATCAAGGCTTTCATCCCAACACAGTAAACACTAACATCAACACAGGCCAGGAACACGCTTAGAAGAAAAGGTTTGCATTCAAACTAAAAGTCAGGGAGTTAAATATGAAAGGAAAACACGACGTCTCTCCTTCTTCTATAGAGCTTTTAAATTTAATACATTTTAAATCTGCTTTATTTAGTGTGTTATTTTGGAAAACTTTATTATTTCATATGTGTTTTTTTTAGATATGCTTCATTCAACTTCAAGCTTTTTTAATTTAAATATACTAAATTATGTTAAAATGTAAAACTAATACATTTCTATAGTTTTTAGTATGTTCTACTTTAAATTAAATTTAAATGACACTTCTATGTGATGTTTGAACTCTGTTGAGTATACCTTAGTGAATCATTAGTTTCATTGGAGTGTGTTTCCTGCACACTTCCAATTGGACATCAGTTTACTTTAAAGGTGACATATCATGCAAAATGGACTTTTTAATGGTTCTCTACCTGAAATATGTGTCCCTGTCTACAAACCCCCTGAAAATGAAAAGAATCCATTCTGCCCCTGTTCTGATTTCTCCACCTTTCTGTAAATGTGTGTGAAACCAGCCGTTTCAGACTTCCGTGTTTTTGTTACGTAACAACAATATCCGGTCTGTCACGGAGTCAGAGCTCGGAGCTTGTTCAGCCCATAGACTGTATAAAATACAACTCAACTCCTCTGTTTTTCATTCCCTGCACACATGTGTGCTAACAAGGAGCTTAGGAGGGAGGCATGCTAGTTGTAGGCTGTCTTAATAAACACAAAGGTCGGTTTTACTCCCCACGTCTGCAGATTTGAAGATCTAGTGGATGATTTTTAGTTTTCATGGAAAAGTGCTAGCGCTAGTTAGCATAGCTACATAGCTACATGTCGTAGCTGTAGCTGTGTACCAAGACACACGTCGACATACTGACAAATAAAACAACAAGTAACACTAAATCTGTGACCAATCCTTCAGAAAAGGTCCCGCTGCCTTTCTGGCAGAGGTCGGTTTTACTCCCCACATCTGCAGATTTGAAGATCTAGTGGATGATTTTTATTTGTCATGGATAAGTGCTAGCGCTAATTAGCATAGCCACATAGCTACATGTTCATAGCTGTAGCTATAGCTGTGTACCAAGACACACGTTGACATACTGACAAATAAAACAACAAGAAACACTAAATCTGTGACCAATCCTTCAGAAAGGTCCTGCTACAGGCGCCTCTCCGTCAGGATCAGATTCTGGATCAGATTCAGAGGGTTGAAGTAACGTGATCACTGGGCAGCCGTGTATATTCAGCCAACATGTAAACATTAGATCAACGTGCTGGACAGCCGAGGCCACATCCACTTCCTGAGGGGGCGTGGTCAGAGGGAAAACAGACTGTTCTGAGGAGGACTGAAGAAGAGTGTTTTTCAGGCAGACCAAAATCTGATTTCAAAGAGTTTTTTGAGCACAAACTTTGAAGACATGTTTTGGGGACCTCTTAGACCAATATATGTTGATGAAAAAAGCGTGATATGTCACCTTTAAGTGTGTCTGTTCCAATAGTTTTGCTCACCTAAAAATGTGGTGTTCCTTTACAAATAATGCTATCTTCTAAGTTGTGTATCAGATCCAGATGTAAATACCTGGAAATAAAAGATGAAATGTTGATCTCTTGTCTCATGTTCATCTTTTGGTGTCAAACCCAAATGTTTCCAGTCTACAGCAAAAATAAGGGAATTGGCCTCACTGTTCCAATCCTTTTGGAGGGGACTGCAGATTAAATAGTTCATTTTCAGACCATGAACTTTGTTTAATTTCTTTTCTTAAATGAACGTGAACTAAAAACTGCAGTTCATCAAGGATCCCCTTGAGGCTGGCTGCAGAAACACTGAAAACCACATACACACCAATTCAAAGAAGATGATCTTTACAGCAGAAATAAACATGTTTACAGCCTGGTTCAAAAGACAAGTGTAGTCTGGATAGATCATGTTTCAATCGGCTCACACTGTACGGCGGGTGATTTTTTTTCTAATGCAGCAATTTCAAAGATATTGAGATTACGAGTCTTCCAATGAGAGGCACAGCTGACTTGATTGACAGGCGGGAACACTGTAGCTGTTGGCGAGGAGGCTCAAAGCCCGCCTCTTTACCTCACACTCACTCGACAGCAGTTATGTTGAGTTCCACAATTTCAATATGACTCCTGCCGACGATTGGCCTCAAAACAGCGCTTCAGTAACAGATGGGTGATGTCACGGATACTACGTCCATATTTTATACAGTCTATTGTATGATCAGCACACCTAGCCTAGAAGCTACAAGAAGCAGAGCTAAGTAGAACCATGAAAACCCCAGAACCATCACAGTGATGACGGACAACGCCAGAAACATAGTTAATGAGGTCAGTGAAGCAGGACTGGCTCCACAAATAGGATGCTTATAAAACTTAGCATTTGAGAAACAGTGGCAGTTAGCTAGGTATCTCTATGTATACAACAGAGTGGTTCCATTTCTCCATCGCAGCACAAGTGCTGCACATACTTTGTAGAAGAAGCAGTAGATGCTTCACCTGCCAAAACTCTGTCTCTTTAAAACATGTGCCCACACGCTGGAACTCCAGCTATCAGATGGCTGAGCGATACCTTGAGCGGCAGTCAGCTGTTTATCCTTTAACAGGAAAGGCCCTGAAAAAACAACAAGGACATCGCCAATGTGACTGACCGAGGGGGTGAGCGCTGCAGAGAGTGTGATGGAAATTATGAAGCGTCAGACAACAACACAGTTCTGTGCACTGAAACAAACCCTCAGTTTCACAGAGTTTCAACCCCCTCAGTTTCCTCAACCTCAAAACAATCATCTTGAAATCTATGGAAGAGAAGGATGAGGAAACTTTCACTGTTTCAGAAAGGTCTATGGTTAGTAACTTTAATGGGACAGGAAGAGTTAAAGTAAGAGACAGGCAGAGAGAGGAGAGAGAGGGGAAGACAGGATCCCAGTGTGGCAGTCTGAGCCTATAGCAGCATAACTAAGACCTGGTCCAAGCCTGAGCCAGCTCTAACTAAGCTCCCATCCCACTATATAACCACCTTACCTTTATGGGAAGAAATGGTGGTGTGATACTGCTCCTCTCTTAACAGAGCTCATTAAATAAACCAGAATGCAACAGTGGAGCCCTTAATGAAGTATTCAGTTTTCACAGCACAGAAGGCTGCACAGCCCAACATGCAGGCCTGCTCATCGTACCTAAAGTCTCTAAAAGTAGTATGGGAGGTAGAGCCTTCAGTTATCAGGCCCCTCTCCTTTAGAATCATCTACCAGTCAGGGTCCGGGAGGCAGACACCCTCTCTACTTTTAAGAGTAGGCTTCAAACTTTCCTTTTTGATAAAGCTTATAGTTAGAGCTGGATCAGGCTTGGACCAGGTCTTAGTTATGCTGCTATAGGCTTAGACTGACACACTGGGATCCTGTCTTTCCCTCTCTCTCCTCTCTCTGCCTGTCTCTTACTTTAACTCTTCCTGTCCCATTAAAGTTACTAACCATAGACCTTTCTGGAGTCCCTGAGCTCCCTTGTCTCGTAGGTTCCTCTGGATCTCTGCTGTAGATTCCTTATTGGGGTCTGTTATTCTTTCTTTCATTCTTACTTTTCTTTGTTTTTTTCTCTTTCTTTCTTCCTTTTATTCGTTCTTTTCTTTGATTCCTTTGTGCTGTCTTTCTTTCCTTTTCTCTTTCTTTCTTTCTTTCTTTCCTTCTTTTCTGTTCATTTCTTTCTTTCTTTCTTCACTTCTCTCTTTTTCGTTCCATGTGTTTTCATCCTTTGACTCTTTTTCTTATCCCGTCCTTTCCTTCTGTCATTCCTTCAACATTTATTCTCCTCTTTTTCTATCATCTCTCTCTCTCTCTCTCTCTCTCTCTCTCTCTCTCTCTCTCTCTCTCTCTTCATCTCCCTCTATCCCTCTCTCCAACACGGTAGGTCTCAGCAGATGTGTGTCTAACATGAGTCTGGTCCTGCTGGAGGTTTCTGTCTGTTAAAGGAAGTTTGTCCTTGCCACTGTAACTTGCTAAATGCTGCAAAGTGCTCTGCTCATGGTGGATTAAGATGAGATCAGACTGAGTCCTGTCTGTAAGATGGGACTGGATCTGATCTCTTCACTGTTTTGCACCACTGCTAAGTAGCAAATGAACTCAGTTTCAACAGGGCTGGTCCTCATTTATCCTCCACTCATGATTTTGCCCATCACAGGTTAGTCTCACACTTTGCTTCTTTACAGGATGTCATGATGAAGATGAAAATAAGTCTCCTCTGTATACTACTGGAGGGCGCCCATGTACCAGCATAGTTTGAGAACGCCGTTTAGATGCTCAGTAATGTCACCAACCACCTTTCTTCTTAATCCCTGAAATCATAGTGACTAAAATCCGAAGCAACGTAAAATGTTAATCCCTGTATTTGTTTTGACATTCCTGTAACGTGGTTTACAAAAAAGAAAACACAAACCTCCTGAATATAAATCCCTCATGACATCATGCAGCATGTAAAAAGCTTACAATGTGATGATAATGTCAGAGACGTATCCACCAAACCTCAGTGGTTTCTGTGCACACAGAAGAAACCAAACCACAGTAGGGATGTTTTTCTCCTCTTAACGTCTCTAGCCCTGAACACATAGATATAAAAATACACCACATTCAGAGGGCCATGTTGCCTAGCAGCCAGTTAGTGGGTAGGATGGTGTGACAGTGTGTGAGATGGAAAAGGGAGAGACAGAGAAGCACTGTCTGGAGGAGAAAGGAGAAACTGTAGTTATTATCCATGTTTCAGTTCTTTGCAATACCTGATTAAAACAAAGCACCTCTATGAATCTGACATTATTGAAGAGTAGGCCTGTTATGCTTTTCTAAAATATATCACTGTCTCAGTTTCACCAGAGTCCTTTTGTGCATTACCTCACTGATGTGCACACAGTGCTTTGTGTTACACCAAATATGATCTTTGCAGCACAACAAGCTTTGGGCTGGACACGTGACGGCTGATGACATGTGATCCAACGACCCAAAACAAAGTCAAGGAAAAAGGAAACAACACGGTAAAGGGCAAACGGAAGAGAAACAGCAGAGTGTAAGCACGTTCATCTCAACAACGAAGCCTCGTACCAGAGAAATAAAAGCATCAGTAAATCTAGTTTAAGCACCAGAAGCATTCGCTGTATGTGGAGCAACAATGAGCCTTCATTTCCACCCAGTAAGAGATGTGAAGCCAAAATCCTGCAAAGGCATGTGCAGGAGTGGTGGCAGGTGGAGCTGCAAGACTCTCATCACACTAACACCGGACTTCCACCAGATCCGTGTCCGGTCCGTCTCTGATCCATCACAGCACCAGATCTGATAGGTTTCTCTTGTAGTCAATGTGTTAACTTCCACTGGATCCGCTCTGTTGTGTTCTGACTGTGTCTCTGATCCGGCAGGTCAGAGCACAGAGCCAGACTGTCTAGAACTGAATTTAAAATCCTTCTTCTGACCTACAAAGCTCTTAATGTCAGACACCTTTGTATCCTAAAGAGCTCATAGTGTCCCATTACCCCTCTAGAGCACTACGGTCCCAACATGCAGGCCTGCTCATCGTACCTAAAGTCTCTAAAAGTAGTATGGGAGGTAGAGCCTTCAGTTATCAGGCCCCTCTCCTTTGGAATCATCTACCAGTCAGGGTCCGGGAGGCAGTCACCCTCTCTACTTTTAAGAGTAGGCTTCAAACTTTCCTTTTTGATAAAGCTTATAGTTAGAGCTGGATCAGGCTTGGACCAGGTCTTAGTTATGCTGCTATAGGCTTAGACTGGCACACTGGGATCCTGTCTTTCCCTCTCTCTCCTCTCTCTGCCTGTCTCTCACTTTAACTCTTCCTGTCCCATTAAAGTTACTAACCATAGACCTTTCTGGAGTCCCTGAGCTCCCTTGTCTCGTAGGTTCCTCTGGATCTCTGCTGTAGATTCCTTTTTTGGGTCTGTCTTTTGTTCTCTTTCTTTCTTTCTTTCTTTCTTTCTTTCTTTCTTTCTTTCTTTGTTTTTTCTCTTTCTTTCTTCCTTTTATTCCTTCTTTCCTTTGATTCCTTTCGGCTGTCTTTCTTTCCTTTTCTGTTCTTTCTTTCTTTCATTCCTTCTTTTCTTTTCTGTTCATTTCATTCCTTTTTCCTTTCTTCTTTCTTTCTTTCTTTCTTTCTTTCTTTCTTTCTTTCTTCACTTCTCTCTATTTCGTTCCATGTGTTTTCATCCTTTGTCTCCTTTTCTTATCCCGTCCTTTCCTTCTGTCATTCCTTCACTATTTATTCTCCTCTTTTTCTTTCTTCTGGTCTCCCTCTCTTTTCTCTTTTCTTAGACCTTTCTGGAGTCCCTGAGCTCCCTTGTCTCGTAGGTTCCTCTGGATCTCTGCTGCTGTGGACGTGCCAGACTCCAGCTGCTACAACTACTACTATCCGTCTCCCCACTATCATCTCTCTCTCTCTTCATCTCCCTCTATCCCTCTCTCCAACACGGTCTCAGCAGATGTGTGTTTAACATGAGTCTGGTCCTGCTGGAGGTTTCTGCCTGTTAAAGGAAGTTTGTCCTTGCCACTGTAACTTGCTAAATGCTGCAAAGTGCTCTGCTCATGGTGGATTAAGATGAGATCAGACTGAGTCCTGTCTATAAGATGGGACTGGATCTGATCCTGTCTTGATGTTGGGTCTTTGTTAATAATAGAACATAGAGTACGGTCTAGACCTGCTGTTTGGAAAGAGTCTGAAGAGAACATGTGTTGTGATTTGGCGCTTTATAAATAAAGGTTGATTGATAAATTGATTTGTTAAATGCCGTGGAATAAAAGCAGATATGAGGCATCCAGAGCATTTGAAAACAAGCTTTCCTGTCACTACTAAAGGAAGTGGAAATGGTGGGGGACAACTTTTGTTACCTAGCAACAGCAGACTCAGCAAGAAGCTCTCTGAAATTAAGGTTGTGGGCACTGCCAGCACAAAAACCTGACAGAGCCCCTGAATAATAACATAACACAGTGGCAACTTATCGGTCACATGTTCTTAGCTTGAATAATCAACGGCTCAAAAAGAGGATGTTTGTCCAGAGTCACGTTTAAAGCAGCCTGCTGAATCACAGCCGAGGGCAAAAATGGCTGATAATCACACACACACACACACACACACACACACACACACACACACACACACACACACACACACAATATTTTACATGCTTTACTCCCTACCCGCTCACTGTACTTCTTCTTGCTTATTACACTGAGGCTCCCTAAAGGAAACAGTGCTTCACACAGAATGCTGATATGGAAATCAGGGCTGCAGCTGATATGGTTAAACCATAAACACTTGCAGTTCAAGCACTCTACTATGAGTGAAGACATGTCATGCTGCTATGTCCTTCCCCAGAGCACAAAGTGACTGCTGTGCATGCAGAGTCTGTGCATCAACCACCTGTGAACTGATAACATGCACACTAGTGCAGAAGTTGCCGGCCATTCAGGATGATTGAGGCGGATACTCAGTGAATGCTTTCCTGTTATCAGCGGCACCTTCGCTCAGTGCTTCTTAAAGCTAGGGTTGGCAGTCATGCAAAACTAGCATGAACTTGAATGTAGCATTCCCTCAGGACTCCGTCTAACCCAGGTCCCAGACCTGCTGCAGTCCTCAAGTCCAAAGCATCAGATAAATGGACAGCCAGGATAAATCAAAAGTGCATTGATCGCTCCAAAACGGAAACATGAAATCAGGCACTGTCCGAATCCAAACGCCTTAAAGATGTCACAGCTCATGTCCAGACCCCGTGTGACAGCATGCACTGCAAGAAAGTCCCCTGTAGGTTTAGTCCAACGCAGAGCACTTTGCAGCCATCTGAAAACAGTCATGAGTCTCTTTGATCACGCACTATCAGAGTCGGGCTGCAGATGAACAGACTCCCTCTGCCCAAACTCACCAGGGATCATACAGGGTCTTTCAAGCGCCCCACTGTTGCACACTGCGGGCAGAAACGCCTGTGTCTAGCGTGTTTTGACCCAAATCATATCAAAAGAAATTGTCCCCGCCGCCTACCTGCTCAAAGTCAGCGTGCCCCACATGCACAGAGCTAACAGCCTCTAACTAAAGAGGGAATGTGTGGGCACTAATAAAGAAACCTTCAACACTGATGCTTAAGTTAAAGGTCCAAACACACAAAGAGTGGGCCTGTTTGATGAGCTGTTTTACATTTGTGTCTGCATTAATAAATCCCATATGCAGGGGAAGCTTGACTCTGGTTCCATGGCCTGCAGAGCAGAAGATGCTGAGTGATAGCATACTCTCAGGACGTATTCCCACGACACACAAAAAAGTGTGCCAGTAGGCTGTGGTGGAATTCTCAGCAATCACAGGTGCATGTATGGAGTGGAAATTAAACGTCTTGTTCCCATTCTTGTAGTGGCCAACATGATGATTTAATCAGATGCACGTATGTTATCAGAACTAAGCAATGATTATTTGTGTCTTGTCTCCAGTGGAGGTTTCTTGACCTCATGGCAAACTCATCGTGGGTGGAGAAGTGAGGAGCATCATCCAAGTCTGCCATGAAACATTATAGGTGGCCACATCATCACACCACTCTTGGGAGGACACAGGGGTTCCCATTAGCGTTGTTAACCTGTCAAATGAGCCTATTACTCTAAAGAGAAACAGTTAGCTGGCAGGTACATCTCCATGTCTAGCTGTGGAGGATCTGGAAGTTTCCCAGGACACCAGTCAACACAAGAAAGGTAAACCACAGGAAAGTTGTGACAACCCCTAGACTAAAGATCTCAAACAGCGGCTGCAACAGGTCGGCCTCAGTGACATTGATATCAACCTAACACGGGACCTTCACCAGATCCGTCTCTGATCCGCTGCGGTCCGGCTCCGTGCTCTCTCGTCCGTCAACACCCACCGGTTGCGTTTTCAGAACTCAGCACAGAGCAGGACCAACCGGACAGCTGGAGTCATGTGACCGAGGTTTCCCCACGGTAATCACTGAATCAAGGATTCTCCTCCTCCACCTCTCCTCAACCATGTTGTCTTTCTGGTCCTCTGAAAACCTCTGACCTGTTGACTCCAGGCCTGGCTCCGCTCATCATGACTTTGGTTTGTTGTTGTAGTTAAGTGAAATACGATCTGGTGATAACACAGAGTGTTTTATTCTGAAAATTAACCGGATGTTTTCGTTTTGTTTTGGTGAAACCTGACTTCCTGTCCCGCTCCATCTGCTCTGTTGAGATTGATGCGTCGTGCTCTGGCATCAAAAATAGAAGTCTTGTGTATCTGGTCCGGAGGACTCCGACCTGCCGGATCAGAGATGCAGCTGGAACACAACGGAGTGGATCCAGTGGAAGTTAACACATTGACTAGAATAGAAACCTATCAGATCCTGTGTTGTGATGGATCAGAGATGGACCGGACACGGATCTGGTGGAAGTCCTGTGTTAGTGTGGTAAGAGTCCTGCAGCTCCACCTGCCACCACTCCTGCACATACCATGGCAGGATTTTGGCTTCACATCTCTTAATGGGTGGAAATGAAGGCTCATTGTTGCTCCACATACATCGAATGCAGAAATAGAAGTCTTGTGTATCTGATCCGGAGGACTCCAACCTGCCGGATCAGAGACGCAGCCGGAACGCAACGGAGTGGATCCAGTGGAAGTTAACACATTGACTAGAATAGAAACCTATCAGGTTTTTTCCGGACACGAATCTGGTGGAATTTGGCCATCAACCATGCTGGCCATGAAGAGAGAAAGAAGTTGCACTGGACTGTGGAGAGGCAAAACGTTTCCCCTATCACTTCAGACTCACTGATGAGAGACCATGGGTGGTTGAAGGCAAGGACTCTCAAGGATGCACAGCCACTTGCCCAAGCAGCAGCCAGACTGCTCTGCTGCTCTGGGTGGGAACACCGACTTCAGTACTGACCTCAGGGTTCTATAACACTCCAATAGCAGAGGTAGATAACAAAAAAATACACTGCTTACAACCCCAGTGGGACTGTATGAGTATAACAGAATGCCACAAGGCCTGCTTCATTTTTGCAGATGATGCTCAACAGAGGTTGTCTAAAACTGAGCCCCAAACTGTCATTTCAGTGGCTGAGGATCATGCAAGAACTGAGGTCATACCAAAGCTGACTTGAAGGAAGATAATGGCTACACATCATCAGTGAAGAGGATCAAATCTTCTCTTGGTATGCTGTTTTATTTGTTACAGTTTTACCTGCTTACACTCTGTTGAGGACTCTCTTACCTCCTTCAACATCAGATTCAACACCCGATGATAAAAGCAGACGCTAAGCTGCAGCAAGCAGAATCAAGTCCCAGGAGTTTTGACTCTTGTGTTAATTATACTTTAAAAAAAGGAGTGTTGAAATCAGACTGCAAGAAAGCGTGATTGTCTTGATGCTGATGAGTCCATCGTTACCCGCCTCAGCATGCAGAGCTCAGTGATAGCACAGTGTAAGCATTCTGTAAATGGCAAGTGGCCCACATACTATTTATGCTGACACTTGTCTGACAGTACCATGGCAACACAGCATGTGATGTGGACTGAAATACACATCCATGTACACTGAAGGTAAGCCATAACATTATGACCACATGTGCGATCAAAGGCAATGCAATACAACAGCTCTACTATGAATGAGACTTTCACAAAGCTTCCACGTTTACAGACGGATGAGAGAGCAGGAAGCCGGACTGCAGCGGATCTGAGACGGACCAGACATAGATCTGGTGGAAGTCCCATGTTACCTTTTACTACATCTCACTACTACACATGGGACTGCAGGATCATGTCCTCCAATGGGAATCAGAGAAAGATACCTGTGCTAATTAGGAACATCAAGCATGAGCTTCAAACTTGGAACAGAGGTGAGAACAGTTATGTGAACATGTTCGTGGATCTGCTTTGATTTCTCTTAGAAACCTTGTAAAGAACAAATTAAAGCAGAATCTCAGGATGTTGGTGTATGAGGCCCAAAAAGTGCTGAGAATACCACACACTGGGCCCTTCAACACCCAACTTCTCCTGGCAGAGGAACACTATCTAATACCAGAACAGAGAGAGATATCTCGTCAAGCCAGATTTGAGAGATTCTGTGATTGTGTGGGATAATGTCAGCTTCCACTGACCCACACTGTTAAGAGAACGCTTTGCTGAGCAGCAAAGGAAAGAAAATGGAGTTCCTGAATCCACTAGAGTTTGTTTCAGCCTGGAGGTTGAAAGTATGGCGATCGTCCAAAGGATCAGATGTCTCTGTTGAATGCCATAAATGAAGCATTACCATGCAGGGAGGTTTTCGGGGAAAACATGAGATATATGATGTTAATGAAATTCTCTGATCAGACCAAGAAGCGTGATGTCCACCAAGATGAGAACCGATTATGTATGTGAGGAGGCACAAAGCTGTTCTTTGTTTTACTGAACTGCCACAGGTTTTATTGTTGTTTGTTGTTTTTGATTTTGTTCCTGAAGTATCTCATGTTTAACTCATGTTATGGCATACAAGAATGTGTTACTGAAGAATGGCTTCAGGGAGGTCTAAAAGAAGACCACCTTCACCTAGACAATAAATGTGATTAACAGTGACAGGTTCAAAACAAGGTTTTCAGAAATGGAGTCAAATAGAAGCTAACGTTAAACTTGTGTTGAAGAGTCCATATATGTATGTGTTTTGAGGACACCCTCATTCTATTTTGAGGGCACCTCTCTGGTGTTTAAGTCAGAACGCAGAGACAAGGGAGAGGCGACTTCATCTGGCCCGCTCGTCCTCCCAGCGGTCGCGATGATTGCCTGATACCTGTGCTGTTTGATTGTAATAAATCTAATAACTATCCAAGCTAGCCAGTGTCAGGAAGTTCATTCTACATCTGCACATCACAGGCTGTTAAAGGTGACATATCACGCTTTTTTCATCAACATATATTGGTCTAAGAGGTCCCCAAAACATGTCTTTAAAGTTTATGCTCAAAAAAACACTTTGAAATCAGATTTTGGTCTGCCTGAAAAGCCCTCTTCTTCAGTCCTCCTCAGAACAGTCTGTTTTCTCTCTGACCACGCCCCCTCAGGAAGTGGGTGTGTCTCGGTTGTCCAGCACGTTGATCTAATGTTTACATGTTGGTTGAATATACACGGCTGCTCAGAGATCACGTTACTTCAACCCTCTGAATCTGATCCAGAATCTGATCCTGACGGAGAGGCGCCTGTAGCAGGACCTTTCTGAACGATTGGTCACAGATTTAGTGTTTCTTGTTGTTTTATTTGTCAGTATGTCGACGTGTGTCTTTGTACACAGCTACAGCTACAGCTACAAACATGTAGCTATGTGGCTATGCTAACTAGCGCTAGCACTTTTCCATGAAAAATAAAAATCATCCACTAGATCTTCAAATCTGCAGACGTGGGGAGTAAAACCGACCTTTGTGTTTATTAAGACAGCCTACAACTAGCATGCCTCCCTCCTAAGCTCCTTGTTAGCACACATGTGTGCAGGGAATGAAAAACGGAGGAGGGGTTGAGTTGTATTTTATACAGTCTATGGGCTGAACAAGCTCCGAGCTCTGACTCCGTGACAGACCGGATATTGTTGTTACGCAACAAGTCCACAGAAGTCTGAAACGGCTGGTTTCAGCACACATTTACAGAAAGGTGGAGAAATCAGAACAGGGGCAGAATGGATTCTTTTCATTCTCGGGGGGTTTGTAGACAGGGACACATATTTCAGGTAGAGAACCATTAAAAAGTCCATTTTGCATGATATGTCACCTTTAAGATACGACACTCTTTCTAAGCATATTATTTTGAGGCATGTGAAGTAACTTGTGACCATCAGACATCTATACATTTTGACCGGGTTGGCTCCAACAATAATGAAACAACTTCTGGTTTTGGTGGCACTTTACGATAAACTGGAACAAAAACTAGATTTTGAAATGTGAATTAAATGTTGTAGTCTTACATTTTGCAAACATGCAATAGAGTTCTGATGTACCATGAAACTGTTGGGACCGTTGCACATACAGCTAATTGAATAGGGTTGCTCTAGAGCAGGGGTTCCCAGACTTTTCAGCCCACGACCCCCAAAATATAGGTGCCAAAGACTCACGACCCCCACTGCCCCTCAAAGTGATTTAATGTGGCTTCATTTAGCTGGTTTGCAGAAAATGATCCTACCTATATGAGCATGTGTCTGTGTTTCCTGTGCTGTTATGAATTAATCTGCTGCTACTGATGCTTTTGATGATTAACTGTTCACTAACCCTAAACTTAGGAGTCATCTGGCAACAAAGAAAGGCATTTTCAAGGTTTTATTTCAAGTTTGGCTACTATTTTTGTCCATATTTATTTCTATAATGGGTAAAATTTACTATTTATAGATAACTTTTGTCATTCAACTTTTTTTCGGTATTTCTTTGTTCACCACAAGTTAACAAATTATATATGAGTAATACAAAACCAACAAAGAGAAGAAAAAATACAATCATAATAATAATAATATTAACAGATAAATAATATTAATTAACAGTAAACACAAAAAGGAAAATAAACATAAGAAAACATAAATACCAATAGTATTAATAATAAATATTTTTAGATAACTAAAATAAATTCTGGAAGACATCTCATGACCCCCCATTTTTGTCTCTTGACCCCCCAGGGGGTCCCGACCCACACTTTGGGAACCCCTGCTCTTGAATATTTAGACTGTTTAAAAAATCAGCTACAGAAAAACTGTTGAGGAACATTTGAGAATTTCAATTAACCCACCACTCATCAATCAGTCTGTGACTAATAACCGGCCTGCCAATCAGCCAACCAGTCAATCAACTCCAACCACCAGCAGCAGCAGCAGCAGCAGCCTGCCAACATATTTGATTTCATTGAAGATGCACCTTATGCTGCACCTGTGCAAAATAATGGTGTTTGTGCAGACAGACAGACAGACAGTCAGACAGACAGACAGATAGACAGATAGATAGATAGATAGATAGATAGATAGATAGATAGATAGACAGACAGACAGACAGACAGACAGACAGATAGATAGACAGATAGACAGACAGACAGACAGACAGACAGACAGGCAGTACCTCTACAAAATAAAAGCATGGCAGCAAAGTGACGCTGTCCTTGGTCTCATTCCCGCCTTTCAGCCGCTCCTTGGCACGGGACATCACGAGCTGCCGGTGGTCTCCCCCGTTGCCGGGAGACAGTGAGCAGTATTTGATTGCGGTCGTAATTTTGGCGAAATTCTGGCTGAGAGTCGTCACCCCGAGCCTTCACCCACAGAACTCCATAGCCCGATGAGGAGCTGGAACCGGTGCTGCCTGTTAATGGGATTTTTCCGTGGTCGCCCCAAAATGCGCTTTTGGGGATGCGCAATAACGCACGCGCTCAGGACTGACTCTGTCCCCTGCACGGTCTGTAAACCTGCAATGCACCGACATCAGACATCGAGCTACACTCTCCTCGAAATACTGCAGGCTGTGCTGAGCTCAGGAGACAGAGACACTTCAGTCATCCGGAGGGTCCATCAGTGATGCTCTGCTCTCCTCCGCTGCAGCAGCAGCAGCAGCAGGTACCGCTGTCAAGCTGGACCAAAAGGAGACAATACTTCCTGTCACGAGCTCCACAATAAACACGTCTGATCTGTCCTCAGAAGTCCTGCTTCCTTTCAATCAATTATTAAAGAGGGTAAAAATGCTGGATCAACGAGAACGTGCAGAGCAAAGGGGGTCTTGTGCTGTGATGGTACAATCCTACTACAGAAATAACACCAGGCTGAGCATTACGCAACCTCTTGTGTTGAAATATCAGCCAATGCGCAAGTGCAAAACTGTTCCCCAAGATGTAGTAGGCTGTGGAAATCCTGGATCCAAGTTCCAGAAATCTTCAAGAGCCTGACATACATGTATTTATGTTTTTATCACATCAGTTTATTATCATTAACTCTTCATTGCTTCCTTCATCTGGTGAATAAATAACTCTAATCAGCCACACTCATCAAACTTGTATGAGGTGACAGGTGAGACAGATTATAATCAATGAGTGTGGACTGCTGAGAACATAGACATGGAAGTCCAGGCTTCATATTCACTGATAACACAGCTGTATTATCCACACAGTTCATGAGGTTATAGTCATTCTATGCTGACTGAAATCAACAGGTGTGCAGCAGTGTAGAGGAGAACTGAGGGGAACATAATGAGGTGGTTTTCTGCAATTATTTTAAGTCAAGGCAACTTTTAAAGAACCACAGACTGTTCCACCTTTACAGACAATTCAACATTTTAGTTTGTAGACTCACAGTTATGAAGGAAACGCCTGCTCATCGTGAAACTAAACAAAAAGGAGAAAAGAAAAGAGAACCTGCTCTTTGAGGACCAAACAATACAGTTAGTTACAAAACATGAAAAAATTAAAGAACAATATAAATAATAAATAGTAAAAAATAAACATATATATAAATATTAATATGATACAAGTAAATAATAAAAAATAAAAATATATTAAAAAATACCAAACAATAGTTGGTTACCAAGCATACCAAAAGAAATACCGAACAATATTTAAAATAATAATAATAACAAATGATAAATTATAATAATAAACATCATTTAAAAATAATAAGATTGAAAATGTATAAAACAATACAAAGGTTTAGTTTCCAAACATACCAAAAAAGTACAGAACAATATAGAAAATAAAAATAAATAATAAAAAATAAAAATACATAATAATAATATAATTAAAAAATATATATATATATTTATATAACAATAGTTAGTTACCAAACATACCAAAACAAATACAGAAAAATATATATAAAAAATATATATATATAAAATAAATAATACAAAATAATAATATAAGTTAAAAAGAAAAGAAAATTAAAATATACAAAACAGTATTTGGTTACCAAAAAATACCTAAAAAAATACCAAACAATAAAAAAGACAATAATACAAATTAAAAATACATAATAATGATAGAATAAAAAAGAAGTAATATAAATTAGATATATAAACAAATGCCAAACAATCCTTAGTTACCAAACATACCAAACGAATACCGAAAAATAATAAATAAATAATACAAATCTAAAATATATAAAACAATACAAAACAATAGTAAGTTACCAAACATACCAAAAAAATACAGAACAATATAAATGATAAATAAAAAACATAGAAATAAATTAAAAATTCCACACAATATAGTTTGTAACCCAGTCAGTATCAACCATGAAACAGAAGTTGATATAGAAGTTGACCTAGTTGATCTAGGACAATATAAATAAATGTATAGTGCACAGCAGTATGTACAAACGTATAAAAGCAGGTCAATGCTTTAGGTCTTTCTTGATCAATGAAACATAAATGTGTACCACATTTTCTTTTTGATGACCGTGCCCGTGTGTTTTCAACTGTGGGCCTTATTGCCTCCTGCTTGGATGATGCACACAGGCCGGGTACACACTGTAGTTTTTCAAAAGTCATGGTGGAAAGAGGACCCACACTGTTGGACTGAATCGTTTACAGCACACAACCAAAATATTCATTGTGAGGGTCTCATCCTAATGGTTTGTTGTCAGTGTGGATAGACAGCAGGAACAGAGCGTGTTTTCAGAGTAGACCGTGTGCCAATAAGCCCTGCAGACCTTTTCAATTTTTCAAACTGTAATTCCAAATCTGTTCGCCTATGCTGTGTATAAAAAACCCAACTCTGTCCATAGATAACAAAGATAATCTGATATTTAGAGGAACTACTTCTGACCACAGCAATATTAATTCTTTATCTACACCCTCTTTGAAACACAGCCTTGGGAGAAAAATAAAAGGATCAAAGGGTAAATCATCAGTGTGCTAAAAACCTATTTTCTACTCTATAAGTGTGTGAACGCCCCTACTCACAAAAAAGAGCCATATGGTTAGACATAGTATGTGGAACAAGCAGCCCTGAGGACACACAGGCCTGAAACAGGCATGAAACACAACCTCCCTCCTCATGATCAGGCTCACAGGAATCCATGATCAAGAACACTAACTGGTTAACAGGCAGAGTTTTTTCTCCATTGGTCTACACCGGTCTGCACCTTCCCTTAACAGCTTTCAGGCAGCCAATCAGTGCAGCTCCTCATTACCAGAGCATCCACACCCTCTCTGATCACTGCATGGAGACTGAAAGGCTGCTGATCCTCCAAATGAGCTGAATATGGAAGGTTTTTATTTCAACTGAATTCAAAACCATGCTTAAAAGACAACCGGGCCATAAAACTTCAAGGCCTGTTTCGAGGAACCCTGTTTGAGGAACCCTCTCTTGCTTGTTTTAAGGTACGCAAATAGCATCAGGTTTTGGGTTCCCTCTTCTTCTAATTTCCAGTTAACCTATAAGGCCTGTTTCAAGGAACCCTCTCTTGCTTGTTTTGAGGTACACAAATAGCAGCAGGTTTCGGGTACCCTCTTTTTCTAACTTCCAGTTAACCTACAAGGCCTGTTTCGAGGAATCCCTTTTGCACCTGCCTGAATGAACCCTTTGGTACATCTTGTGAAGGATCTGTTTCAAGTTCACCTAGAGCACCTGTTTCAAGGAACCCATTTTGCACCCATTTTGAGGAACCATTCTTTGCTTGTCTGGAGGTACATAAATAGCATCTGGTTTTGGGTAACCTTTTTGGTACTTGAAGGCAACCTTCAAGGCCTGTTTCAAGGAACCCTGTTTGTGCCTGCCTTGAGGAAACCTCTCTTGCTTGTTTTAAGGTACACAAATAGCATCAGGTTTCGGGTACCCTCTTCCTCTTATTTCCAGTTAACCTACAAGGCCTGTTTCGAGGAACCCATTTTGCTACTGTTTAGAGGAACCATCAAATGCTTGTTTGAAGGTACACAAATAGCATCTGGTTTTGGGTACCCTCTTTTTTGGTACTTGAAGGCAACCTTCAAGGCCTGTTTCAAGGAACCCTTTTTGCACCTGTCTTGAGGAACCCACTCACTTTTTTAAATGTACAAATAGAAGCATCTTGTTAAAGGACCCTTCTTTTTTTCTGGGGTACCCTTTGACCCCTAGCCTGTTTCAAGGAACCCATTTTGCACGTGCCTTATTGAACTGTTTTACTCCTTCTGATTTCGGCATCATTTAGCATCAGTTTCAAGGAACCTGTTTTGTACCTGCATTAGGTAAAATAATTAATAAACTAATTTTACATTTTAGATTAAAAAAAATTCCATTCCTAATTTTTGAAGATTGTAAAAATGATTAAGATGTCTTCAGTGTCACGTTGGTGTTTGGACTTTAACACTCTTTGTATCCACCTGTGGCTCACATGCATGGTGGATTAGTTTAACTTATGGTTCTGAGCCTCCATTGTGGAACAGAAACACATCCATAGCATCAACCTGTCATTCACAGAAGTGATAATATTACATTGAATATACTTGTTTTTCTTATTACTGCTCCCCTCTCCACTTATAGATTCTGGGCCAGCAGAATCATGTCAGTCCATCAGGGGATAGAGCTCTCTATCACTCTAGCTCTCTGTCTTTCTCTACATCTCTCTCTATTCTTCTTCCTTTTTCAATTCAAGAATTTAAAACCTATTTTTACTGACATTATCCCTGCAGTGCCGACTTTAAATAAACCTTGTTTTTATAAAGTGATTATGGAGGGAGGCATTTTGACATAAGATCTGACGTGTTCTTTACAAGGCAACAGTTAATTAAGTTGATAATATAACAGATATCATAAGATGTGATGACTGGGGGTATAAAAACCAAAGTGTCACTGTCTGTATACCAACAATTTCTTCTTGTGTGTGTCCTGCAGGTACCAGGATTCATTTAACTCTTAATCTATTACAGCAGTTTGGAAAGATATCAAGCTTTTACCTAAATTTAGATCAAAGTTTGTAGATTTTAACACTGGAGAATATCAGATTACCTCTTAAATAACACAATTTGACCTACCTTAGGACTACGGTGAGAAAGAATTTCACAGACCTACATAAAAAGGATTTTATAAAACTCTTTACAAAACCCAAACAAGATTTGACTCATCGGTCACCCCCCATCTTGTCACTTATTAGTTAAAACAACCAAATTATTACTTCCCAAATATCTCTACATGTTCCAACTGCTTCTTACATTATGCCCAGTGCTTTATTTTAAGGGTTAGATTCAAAATATCATGATATATATTTGGGAATGACCATGTTTGTTCAAAAATTACCTACAAATACAGATTTATTTATTTTTCAATTTTTGAAAATAACTAAGTTGATACAGAGGATTTAGTTTTGATAGTATTACTTCAATTTCTAATTAGAAATATTATAATTATTGTTGTTATTTATTTGTATTTATTTGTTTATTTATTATTATTATTATTATTATTATTATTATTATCATTATTATTATTATTATTATTATTATTATTATTATTATTATTATTATTATTATTATTATTATTATTATTATTATTATTATTTCTTAGAGAAGAGAGTTAATACTTCCACCCTCCACACCAGCAGGTGGCGGTAATGCACCTAGAAGTTGTTTGCCAACCGTCAATGAAAACCCAAGAAGAAGAAGAAGCAGAAGCAGGAAGCACTCTTCGACTGTTGTCACACGTGACTCATCACGTGACTCATGTCTCCGGTCCCTTGCAGACCCAAACTACAGAGTAGCTGTGATCATGGAGAAGACTTTCAGTCAGTGGAAGAAGCAGTGTTTGGGAAAACTGGACCTCAGTAAGAAATCCAGCGTGGATGAGGGAATCGAACATGTAGTGTCTCTGCTCAACTGCTGTGAGGAGTTCTTCACCACGAGCTCGTGTTCAGGCAGAATCATCCTCATTGATGGGGTGAGACAGACTTGGACTCTAGTGTTTACCCAGCTGTAAGACCCTCTGACACTCTGTCTGTGGCTGCTGTTTCAGTGTTTGATGTTATTATTTAATGTTGACTGGATGTTTTCTTTCTGTAGTGTCTATATAAGTAGTAGTTTGATTTGCTTGGCTGCAGGTGTTTCATACCACTCTTCCTCACCTCATGCCTCACTGACAGCTCATGAAGGTGTACAGTTTAAAGAGACATGAACTCTCTTTAATGCACATTTTAATCTAATGTTGTTATAAACAATGAAGCAGCTTTAACAGTCCTGCTTTGAACAGAGATTTATTCTATCTTAGCTTATCACTAATATATCTAGTTCAAATTATTATACACACATCTATATTATTTATGTTCTTTATTTTTATTTGTTTATTGTGGACTAATTTATTATTTATGAAGTTATTAATTTGATCTTATCTTATTCCAGTGATTTTTACAGATTATCTCTCAGCATTTTCATATTTGAAAATTTGCTCCCTGTTGTTTTTCTGATTTGAAAAAACAAACAAAAAAAACCTTTTAATCACATTTAAAGCACAACATGAACTGGAGGGAGGGATGGATGGATGGATGGATTGAGTGAGGGAGGGGTGGATGGATGAATGGATGGATTGAGGGAGGGAGGGAGGGATAGAGGGAGGGATGGATGGATGGATAGGTGGATGGATGGAGGGAGGGAGGGATGGATGGATGGATCAATGGATGGATGGATGGATCAATGGTTGGATGGATGGAGGGAGGGATGGATGGATGGAGGGAGGGATAGAGGGAGGGAGGGAGGGATGGATGAATGAATGGATGGATGGATAGGTGGATGGATGGATGGATGAATGGATGGATTGAGGGAGGGAGGGATAGAAGGAGGTAGGGATGGATGGATGGATCAATGGATGGAGGGAGGGAGGGATGGATAGGTGGATGGATGGATGGATGGATGGATGGATGGATGGATGGAATGAGGGAGGGAGGGATGGATGAATGGTTGGATGGATGGAGGGAGGGAGGGAGGGGGGGATGGATGGATGGATGGATGGGTTGTTGGATAGATGGATGGAGGGATGGATAGGTGGATGGATGGATGGATGGATGGATGGATGGATGGATGGATGGAATGACGGAGGGAGGGATGGATGAATGGTTGGATGGATGGATGGATGGATGGATGGATGGATGGATGGATGGATGGATGGATTGTTGGATAGATGGATGGATGGATGGATGGATTGTTGGATGGATGGATGGATGGATGGATGGATGGATTGTTGGATGGATGGATGGATGGATGGATGGATGGATGGATGGATGGATGGATGGATGGATGGATTGTTGGATAGATGGATGGATGGATGGATGGATTGTTGGATGGATGGATGGATGGATGGATGGATGGATGGATGGATGGATTGTTGGATAGATGGATGGATGGATGGATGGATGGATGGATTGTTGGATGGATGGATGGATGGATGGATGGATGGATTGTTGGATAGATGGATGGATGGATGGATGGATGGATGGATTGATTGATAATAACCAGTATTGTCCCTGGTATGTTCTCTCCCCCTCTAGGTGCCTGAAGGCAGCGGTGTTCAGAAACAGAACTGTGTATGGCTGTTTGTCTCACACCAGAAATGCAAACCAGAGGAACTGGTGGGATCTGACTTCTTGTTATATCAATTAAATTTAATATAATGCATCAGATATTAAAACACATTACATGTGTGCTTCTGTCTCTGCAGATGTCTGGCCTGGCCCGGTCCAGTGCAGATGCCGTGTTGAAGTTTGAGCCCTTTGTTCTCCATGTTCAGTGCAGGCAGCTGAAAGATGCACAGCTGGTGGTGAGAAAGAAGGCCAAGTGTTTTCAGCAACTTTCTTCACACATTTTTTTCTGATTGTCCAAACCTTCTTTGTATTTGGAGTTGAATCTCATTTTCAGATTCCTAAACCAGCTGGTGTATCTGTCACTAATTCAACCTGCCTCCCCCCCCTCAGCACTCTGTGGCTGTTAACTCTGGCTTCAGGAACTCTGGACTCACTGTCGGCAAGACCGGAAAGATCCTCACGGTACGGTTTGTCACATTATTGCTCATCAGTGATTGTGAATGCTTGAATGTGTTGCTTTAATATGTGAATTTACCTTTGCTATATTCGGTCCTGTAGGCAGTCCGGAGCACACATGGCTTAGAGGTTCCTCTCAGCAGAAACGGAGTGCTCCTGGTGGACCACGAGTACATCAGTTTCCTCGCTAAGATCGCCAACGAGAAGATGGAGGAGAATGTGAGACGGATACAGAGGTTGGTTTGCTAATCACTGATTCTATAAAAGTCATTGGCTGTTACACAGAGGAAAGCTTCTTGCACATAAATCCAGATGCATGCAGGTAAAGCTTCCACTGAGTCTCTGTTCTTTAATGCCAGGTTCTACCAGAACCTTCAGTCAGCCCTGTCCAGAGATCAACTCACAAAAGGAACTGAAACCTCCCAGGAACCACGAAATCATCCTCACAGACTGAACAAAGAAACAGAAGAAGAAAAACAAAAGGAGGAGAGGAACAAAAGAACTGATTACAAGCAGGAGAAGAAGAGACAACAACAACTCAGTCAGACTGATGGCTGCCATGGGACAGGGTCCTGTAGTGTACTAGATCTGGAGGACTGCTTTGATCTGTTCACTTGAACTGGTGGCATTGCTAACTTTCTTCTTCTTCTGACTGGAGAGAACATTTTGTGTTTCATTGATTTTTATGACTGTTGTTTTGCTGGTTAGGCGTTTGATCATGAGAGGCCTCCATCTCTGACAGCAGGGGTTCCCAAACTGTTCAGCCTGTGACCCCCAAAATAAAGGTGCCAAAGACTTGTGACCCCCACTGTCCCTCAAGGTGATGACATTTTGCTTCATACACCATTTAGCTGGTCTACAGAAAATGATCCTCCTACATGCACATGTTGATGTTTCCTGTGCTGTTATGAATGAACCTGCTGCTACTGGTGCTTTTATTCATTAACTGTTAACTAACTCTAACATCAGGAGGCATCTGGCAACAAAGAAAGGCAGAAAAGTGATGAACCATTTTTTATTTGCAAGGTTTTATTTCAAATTTAGTCACTATTTTTGTCAACAATTTTACTATAATGGGTAAAATATGCAATTTAAGGTTACAATTGTGGAAGACATCTCGTGACCCCCAAGGGTCCCAACCATAGACTGTTTAAAATAATGGACATAGTACCGGCGGCAGCCATATTGGAAATGTTGAACTCAACAACTGGTGAATAGAAATGACTGACCTTATTTTAACAGAGTAGGAGGATGTAAGAGTTTCCTGAAGAGGTGCTGGTACCTAGATATCATTAGATAATGTCTAACTACTGTGTTACTGAGCAGACAACATACAGACCTTGTGCAGACCCAGTTCTGATTAAAAATACTTTGACTATGAAAAATATTTTGTGTTTTATAACAATAGTTTTAATCCCATTTTTAACACCTTACCAAAATACATGACAGTATATTTGAAACTATGCAGTATGATGAATTATGGGAAACAATATATGTAAGGTAAAATCATGTTAGCAGAGGTAATAAAGGCACACAGAGAAATACAGACTATTAATTGAAAAAATAGCAATCTCTCTCCTCTTAATTTCTCTAAGTGTTGAATAAACTAATGAGCTATAACTGTTCCCTAAACAGGCTTCATTCTCTCCCCTGTGAGTGCACCACCCTCTAAGAATTGTCCCTTGGCACTTTTTAAGTTACTAAATTTTTGCTTTTAATGGACAGGACAGCTGAAGAGAGACAGGAAACATGGGGAGCAAAGAGTGAATCGAACCCCGGCTTGAATGTAAATTAAGGAAATTTAATAACCTGATTTAATTTATATTTAACTTAACGTGATTTTAATTGAATTTAATTATATTTGATATTATTTGATTTAATTCAATCCAATTTGTTTTATTCTAGATATTTCATTGTATTACATTATATTTAATTAGATTTTATTTTAATAGATATGATTTATAATTATTAAATTACATTAAATTGTATGTTATTTTATTTTAATTCATGTCATTACTTGTCATTTTATTTTATTTTATTTTATTTTATTTTAATTTGATTTAATTTAATTTTGTTTTATTTTATTTTATTTCAGTTAATTTCATTTGATTGTGTTTCGTCCTCCAGTCCAGTAGGTGGCAGTATTGCGCTTATAAACTGAGTCTCTCCCCTCATTGAAGAACAAAGAAACAAGAGAAGAAGAGAAGGTTCACCTCTCTGCTAGTGAGCCGCCCATGCGCACAGCTGGTCTCCTGTCTGCTGGTCTCTGCTGGTCTCTGATGGTCGTGATTTAAAGGGCTCATATGTCTTCATTAATCTAATAACTTCTTCTTTAATCCGTCTCTTCAAACTTCAGGAAGATGCAGGATGACGCGCGCTACCTCAAACGGTGAGCCGGAGTGAAGCTAACATGATACGATACTGACATTTAAGCTAGCTAGCTTAATTAATCCTGAAGAATGATACATGGGATCAAATCAGTGTCTGTGTAAATACTGAAGCTGAGTGAGAGCAGGGACTGAGCTGGTCATGAGGAGCTGTGAAACACTGACAGACTAACATGGATCAGCTGTCTGTGTCTGTTTCCTTACCTCAGCTTGACCTGCTTCCTCTCATCATCTGACCCCCTGTGGAAGGATCCTTCAGACAGCTCTCTGTCTGTCTGTATGGGACTATAAGGGCGTGTCAGCTTGTGTTAAACCTGCTGGGTTCAAAAGCTGAAATCATGTCCTTCTGTTGTGCATTTTCTCTGTCCTTTATCAATTTGAAAACAAGTATAAATAGTAGTGTGACACTTGGAAAGGTAGATGACTTTGAAGACTGTTTACATGTTTACTAGGGAAACACCATGATTCAATTAGAATCCAGATTTTTGCTTCACTCACGATTCTCAAGAAAACTGGATTGAACTCAAAATTGAAATAATATAATTTCATTTCAATTCTCAGATATGGACAGTTGCTATACATATTTGTTCTCTTATATTTCTTTGTAAACAAAGTCCTCCTTTTTCATTTTTAGGGTGTGTTGTAACTCAAATAAAACCACTTCACACTTTTTTTCAGCTCCTTGTAAGAAAAACTAGGCAAGGCAACTTTATACACGAGGGCAATTCAATGTGCTTTACATTAAAAGCATTGGAAACATTCAGACAAGCATAAAAGAACATAATTAAAATGAAAAATATAATAAAACAGAAAAGGAAAATTAGAAATATATTAAAAATTACATTAAAATTTGCATTTAAAGTGAGTTAAAATAAGATAGGAAGGCAGTGGGAAATAAAAAAGTCTTAATCTTTGATTTTAAAGAGGTGAGAGTTGGAGCAGACCTGCAGCTTTCAGGGAGTGTGTTCCAGATATGTGGAGCATAATGACTAAACGCTGCTTCACCATGTTTCCTTCTGACTCTAAGGACTGAAAGCAGACCAGTACCTGATGACCTCAGAGGTCCAGATGGTTCATACTTTAGTAGCAGATCAGCCTAAACCATTCAGTGCTTTATAAACCATCAGCAGGATTTTAAAGTCTATTCTCTGACAGACGGGAAGCCAGTGTAGAGATCCAAGAACTGGAGTGATGTGGTCTACTTTGTTGGTCCTTGTTAGGACTCGAGCAGCAGCATTCTGTATGAGCTGCAGCCATCTGATGGACTCTTTAGGGCAGTGGTGTCCAAACTTTTTTCAAAGAGGGCCACATTTGATGTTGTCAGAATACTTTAGGGCCAGTGGCTCCTACTGTGACTTAGGAATCATAAAGGTTATATATGAAATCTCTATTTAATAACGAATATTTTACATGTTTTTCTCAATAAATCAGTAACTAGGAAGTCCTCAGTTCTCCACAAGCCACGTAAACATGATCAAACTTTATCTTCTTCTGTAGAATGATTTTCATTCAGGTCGGGCAATGTGGGAAAAATATTGTCTCGTTATTTTCCTATGGCAGGATCACGATCTGGATTTCATCACACTTCTATTTCATGTTGTTTTTAAGACTGTTCTGACCAGCAGACAACAATTTAAGAACTAAATAATTCTTGTCCTGCATTCTGAACTATTTTTTATGCACCAAATTTTGCCTTTTCTGCACAATTTCATAATTTTGATCTTGTCTTGTGTCTTCTGAACTTTTATTGTTCATCAAGAACATTTTCATGATAAAAACATTTATTTGAAAAAACCTGTCAGCTTTAAGAGTTCTTGTGTTTCCTCCTAATTATATTCCTGCAGAATATCCAGAGCTTTGAATTTATAAAAGTAGTCCATATGAAGCTTTTTGAGACATTTCTGGATTGACTTTAGTTTTGTTTGTGCGCTTTAAAGAAACTGCAAATGTACAGATGATTCAGAATGTGATTCATTTCTTTGCTATAATAACACAATATAAGATGGAAGCTTGGGGCCATAATTAAATTGACATTGGGCCGCAATTGGCCCCCGGGCCGTACTTTGGACACCCCTGCTTTAGGGAGTCCTGTAAAGACCCCGTTACAGTAGTCTAGTCTGCTGAAGATAAATGCATGGAGGAGTTTTTCTGCATCCTGCTGAGACATGAGTCCTTTAATCCTTGATATATTCTTAAGGTGATAATAGGCTGACTTTGTAATTGTCTGAATGTGGCTGCTGGAATTAAGGTCTGAGTCTATGACTACACCAAGGTTTCTGGCTTGGTTTGAATATTTCATCTAAGTAGTCTAACAAAGCAGAGAGACAGAGTTGCCAACTTTGAGTGTCTCGCTGGAGTGAGATTTTTATGACATGGACCTCATCACATATACTTTAATTTAAAGCTGCAGTGGGTAGGACTGAGGTAAAATAAAAACTGTACTTATTTTATGCTGTGTTTGGCAAAAAAGTTCTGACACTCATAAAACAGCCATCAATAAATGAGGTATTTTGAGATTATGGCAAGATCTCTGTGTTTTCCTACGCCTCTGTATCCAGCAATCTATTAATTCCAATCGCTCCCGTCAGCTCTGACCAATCAGAACCAATCTCCTAATTGGTCCTCCTACATCATCCTAATTGAGTATGCACCATGATCTGTTTGTGAGTGGGGCTTACAGGAGCAGAGAGGGGTGTAGTGAGAGGGAAATCTGGTGTGGAAGGGTAGTGTTGACATTCGAGATCACTCCCTGAACTGATGTTTATTCCAGGATTACCAAGAGCAGCTTTAATCACATGCACTTATTTTGATCACACATTTATTTAAAGCTGCTGTGAGGAACTTTTGTTTTGTGTCGATTCTGGCGCCCCCTTGTGGACAAAGTGATACCTCTTATCTCTTGTCCTACACATGCAAAAGTAATGTTTTCAACAAAAACCTCATCCTGTTGTCTTTTAACTTTATCAACTGTTGTCAACTTTATCAGGCAATGTGATTATTTTCCATGAAAACAGTTGAATAAAGGCTGTTTCTGAAGCGAGATGTCCATCATCTGGTCTGACACCTACCCCCCCAGGGCGGTTTCAGGCACTCAAAATGACAACAGAGAAGGTGTCGGTGTTGCTGCTGATGGTCTTGTTTGCTATTGAAGGTCATAAAGAGGCATCGGTATCATTTTCAGTCTGTTTCTCAGACAGTTCAAAACTCCTCACAGGGCCTTTAACATAAGAATGACCAGTGGAAATTTTTGAGCATTTTACATTTAATTCCCTGCATTCTGGTGAATATTCATGTGACCATCCAGCCATCCATTTTCTTCCGTTTATCCGGGGTCGGGTCGCGGAGGTAGCAGTTCAAGCAAATTGACCCAGACATCCCTCCACCCCAGCAACACTTTCCAGCTCCTCCTGGGGAATCCCAAGGCGATCCCAGACCAGGCGGGAGATATAATCCCTCCAACAAGTTCTGGGTCTACCCCGGGGCCCTCTCCCAGGTGAACACCTCTAAAGGGAGGCGTCCGGGAGGCATCCTTATCAGAAACCTGAACCTCATCAGCGGACTGCTTCTGACGCGGAGGAGCAGCGGCTCTACTCCGAGTAGCAAAGTATGAAAGAAAGTCTTCACATGTTGTCTAATCATCTGTCTTTCTCCGTCTGACCCAAAGCAAAGTGACGGTGGGCAGTCTGGATGTTCATCCCACAGAGAAGGCCCTTCTGGTCCACTATGAGGTGGAAGCCTCCATACTGGGAGAGAGTGGAGGTCAAGTGCTGGGCGAGAGGAAGGAAGGACAGAAGATGTGAGTTCTCTCTCTCTGGTGTTCCTCTGTCTCTAAAAACCATCATGTTCTGTTCTAATGTGTCTCCAGAGTCACAATTCATGTAAGAGCTTTAAACCTTCCCCTGACTTCCTCCTCTGTGCTCTCTCTGTCTCCCTCGCCAGTATTCGTGTGAAAAGTCTTTCTCCCAGTACAGATGTTGGAGCTTTGGCAAAGAAAGTGGTGGAGGAGTGTAAACTCATCCCTCCTTCCCGTCTGCCCCAAGTGGAGCAGCTCCTGTACTACTTGCAGATCAGAAAAGCCTCCGCAGTAGAGGCCAAACGTGAGTTATGATACTATATTGTTCCTCTGGAGTCAGAACAAACTCTCTGTAACTGGACGGAGATCACAAGCCTGGCATCATGCAGAACTTCCACAAACATCCATAAACATCCACAAACATCCATAAACATCCATAAACTCACACTGTTCAGTGTTGTATTGATGTTTTGTGTTTCTGTGTCACCAGTGGAGAGGAAAGTGAAGAGAGCTGTGAAACCCAGAGAGCTCACACCGCTGGAAGGAGTGGAGGTAAATATCTCAAACACTCCCTGACTCTGCTCTTCTTCATGTTCCATAAATGTGATGACTTCTTACTCATGATAATAATAATAATAATAAGAAGAAGAAGAATAACTTTATTTATATAGCACCTATAAAAACAAATGTTTTTATGTTGTGCTGTGACAAACAAAGCATGGTTCAAATAACAAAGCAAACCTTTTGACAGACAGAGAGGAGGAATTTTAACAATTCAAAACAAAATACAATGCAAGAGGTTAAAAAGAAGACACGTACATTAAACAGAATGGAGGGGTGAGACAATAGACCAATAAATCATTGTTTAAGAGGTTTTTCAAGGATAAATACAAATAAATAAAAAATCGATGAATAAATAAAAATGGATAAGTAAATAAAAATAAAACAGATAAATAAAAATGAATGAATAAAAATGGATAGATAGATAGAAACTTCATTAATCCTTTGGGAAGGTTCCCTCAGGAAATTCAGATTCCAGCAGCAGGTAACACCGAAGGACAGAAGAAACAGCACGCAGATATAAAAGATAAAAAATAGGGATAGGGGGTAGGGATGGGTACCGAATTCGGTACTTTTAAAAGTACTGACCGAATTCCATCGGTACTACCAAGTACCGACTCACGTAAAATCAAACGGTACCATGTTTCGGTACCTCAGGACCTTGTGACTGTGAAGGAGTGGAAGAGGAGGCGAGTTTCCATACTTTCCCTCTGTAATAAAGTTCAAGACTGATCGGGTGCACGTCTCTGCTCTCTGCATCTGCCCAGGAGTCCGCCAAACGGAGCCTGCAGCTCACGGGCGCGCGCACTCACCGCGAGCCAGAACTTCATGAGGATTAAGTTTATTTTCTACAGTCTATGGTTGAGAGAGACTCTCTCGTCCCGACTACCTGCCCTGTTTATAACCCTTCCTGTGTGCGTGAATGCCCAACATGTAAGTTGTGTGTCCTGTTCTTATAAAGAGACGAAGAACTGATTTTCCCGTCTGCAGGCGTTCACGTGTGTTCATGATAAACTCCCGAAAGAGCAATGAGACGCCACGAGCACGTGTCAGCTAATATATCTAATCACCTCTATAATCCTGTTTCTGTTCATTTCATGTTAAATTAAACAATTAAACAATTTTATTTTTTTTAAATGAACATTTATTACCACATAAACACAAAAGTACCGTTAAGTACCGGTACCGATTCCCAGGTACCGGGTATCGGTACCGTATCGGTTCAAATGTGAAAGGTACCCATCCCTAGATAGGGGTGGCCTAGCGGTCTAAGCGCCCCACATTTAGAGACTATAGTCCTCGTCGCAGAGGTCGCCGGTTTGACTTCTGTCTGGTCGACCATTCGCTGCATGTCTGTCCCCGCTCTCTACTCCCAACGTTTCCTGTCTCTCTTCAGCTGTCCTGTCAACAAAAGGCAAAATAGATAAATAAATAAAAAAATAAAAAAATAAAAAAATAAAAAAATAAATGAATGAATGAATGAATGAATAAATAAATAAATAAATAAATAAATAAATAAATAAATAAATAAATAAATAAATAAATAAATAGATAGATAGATAGATAGATAGATAGATAGATAAATAGATAAATAAATAAATAGATAAATAAATAGATAAATAAATAAATAAATAGATAAATAAATAAATAGATAAATAAATTAATTAATTAATAAATAGATAAAAAAATAAATAAATAGATAAATAAATGAATGAATGAATAAATAAATAAATAAATAAATAAATAAATAAATAAATAGATAGATAGATAGATAGATAGATAGATAGATAAATAGATAAATAAATAAATAGATAAATAAATAGATAAATAAATAAATAAATAGATAAATAAATAAATAGATAAATAAATTAATTAATTAATAAATAGATAAAAAAATAAATAAATAGATAAATAAATAAATAAATAAATAGATAAATAAATAAATAAATAAATAGATAAATAAATAAATAGATAAATAGATAAATAGATAAATAAATAAATAAATAAATAAATAAATCAAAGTGGATTAGTAAATAAAAGCATTAAAAGGACAATAAAAGAGGTTTTCAGAATAAGAGGACATCACATCAGGAAAATTAGAAAAGTGAAAAGGATAAATAAGAAACATTAAAATAATAAATGAAAAAAAAAATTTAAGCAATAAATAATTAAATAAAATTTAAAACAGTTAATTAGTTGGATAAAAGCAAAAAAAATAATAATAATAATAAAACAGAAGTGAAAGCGTTTAGAAAGATGAAGTCACATTAAGTCTGTAAAAATGTTTTTTAAGAAGAGATTTAAAAGATGTCACTGACTCTGAGAGTCTTATTTCCACAGGGAAGTCTTTCCAAAGTTTTGGGGCTCGACTTTATTCCCATTTAAATATTTAACATTAAAACACCCATCCATCTCATTCTTCTGTTTACCTGCTTTGGTCTCAGTGTGTAACCGTGTGAACGTGTCTGTGATTCTTCACACACAGTTGAATGAGGAGGCTTGTGTCACCAGAGTGGACGAGTATGTTGAATTACTCTACGAGGGCATCCCGGAGAAGATCCGAGGTTCTTCTCTCATCCTGCAGCTCGCCCGTAACCCTGACAACCTGGAGGAGCTGCTTCACAACGGTACGACGTCAGACGATCCACTCATGATGATGATGTTAGGCTCATAATCACTTTACAGATGCAACTCAAAAATAGAAGTCTTGCGTATCCACTCCGTTACGTTCTGACCTGCCGGATCGGAGACGCAGCCGTAACGCAACGGAGCAGATCCAGTGGAAGTTAACACATTGACTAGAATAGAAACCGATCAGATCTGTCTTCAAAATGAGCCTCCCCTCTTCCATCACTTCCTTGGTTTACTGATCTCGCCCGTCCCTGTACCTGCTCACGTCCCCTTACATGAACAACGTGTGTTTGTCTGTGTGCAGAGGCGGCTCTCGGCGCCCTGGCCAGAGTCTTGAGGGAGGACTGGAAACAGAGTGTGGAACTTTCTACCATCATCATTTACATCTTCTTCTGCTTCTCCAGGTAACACACAGAGAGACACAGAGACACACACAGAGACACACACAGACACACACAGACACACAGACACACAGAGACACACATAGACACACATAGACACACACAGACACACACAGACACACAGAGAGACACAGAGACACACACAGACACACACAGACACACAGAGACACACAGAGACACACAGACACACACAGAGACACACACAGACACACACAGACACACAGACACACAGAGACACATCTTCTTCTGCTTCTCCAGGTAACACACAGAGAGACACACAGAGAGACACAGAGACACACACAGACACACACAGACACATCTTCTTCTGCTTCTCCAGATAACACACAGAGACACACAGAGAGACACAGAGACACACACAGACACACACAGACACACAGAGACACATCCTCTTCTGCTTCTCCAGGTAACACACACAGAGACACACAGAGACACACAGAGACACACACAGAGACACACACAGACACACACAGACACACAGAGACACACACAGACACACACAGACACACACAGACACACACAGACACACAGAGACACATCTTCTTCTGCTTCTCCAGGTAACAAACACAGAGACACACAGAGACACACACAGAGACACAGAGAGACACAGAGAGACACAGAGACACACAGAGACACACAGAGACACACAGAGACACACAGACACACATCTTCTTCTGCTTCTCCAGGTAACACACAGAGACACACAGAGACACACACAGACACACACAGACACACACAGACACACAGACACACAGACACATCTTCTTCTGCTTCTCCAGGTAACACACACAGACACACACACAGACACACACAGACACACACAGAGACACACACAGAGACACACACAGAGACACACAGAGACACACAGAGACACACAGAGACACACAGAGACACACACAGAGACACACACAGAGACACACACAGACACACACAGAGACACACACAGACACACACAGAGACACACACAGAGACACACACAGAGACACACACAGACACACACAGACACATCTTCTTCTGCTTCTCCAGGTAACACACAGAGATACAGAGACACACACACACACACAGTCACACACACACTCACACACACACACACACACACACACACACACACACACACACACACACACACACAGACACACACAGACACACACAGACACACACACAGACACACACACAGACACACACAGACACACACAGAGACACACAGAGACACACACACACACACACACACACACACACACACACACACACACACACCTCTGATATCGTACTGTTCTACCTGAAAAGTCCACACACCCTTGTTAAAGTGTCAGGTTTTGTGATGTATAAAAATGAGATCATGATAATCATGTCAGAACTTTTTCACAGAGGTCTCATTAAAGGTGGAAAAAGTTCTGACATGATTTATCTTGGTCTCAAGTTTTAAACCTGACATTTTAACAGGGGTGTGGAGACTTTTGATATCCACTGTATCCAACTTCTCTTCTTCTCCTCTCTGCTAGTTTCACTCAGTTTCATGGAGCGGTGAGTCATTACAAAATCGGCGCTCTGTGTATGAGTGTGGTGGAACACGAGCTGAAGAGACACGATGTTTGGTGCGAAGAACTGCGCAAGAAAAGCAAGGCTTATATCCTTTCCTGTGTTCGCTTCCTCTGTTGAGGCTGTGAAATACTGTTCTCCCCTCCCCGTGTAAAGTTAACTCTATGAATGTTCAATATGTGTTCCTTAACACTCTGACGTGTACATGAGTCTGCACCAGAGAATGGTTCTTTAAGAAGAGACCAGGACAAAGCAACAAAGAAGTACCAAGGCCTTCTGGCGAAACAGGAGCAGCTGCTCAGAGGTAGGCCAGTCTTTAAGTTCTCAGTTTGGGCCTCAGATACCCCTTTTGGACCGAGGCAGTTTCAGAGCCGGTTCGGAGCAGTCGTCAACTCAATTGTGAACCGGTTTTAGTTGTAACTAAAGAGCGACTAACTGTACATTAATTCTTTCTATCTCCTTCCCCGTCTCCCAGTGTCTCTTTATCTTCTGCTGAACCTCGCCGAGGACACGAGGACGGAGCTGAAGATGAGGAATAAAAACGTTGTCGGTCTGCTGGTCAAAGTTCTTGAGAGAGATGATGAGGAGCTGCTGGTCCTGGTGGTTACATTCCTGAAAAAACTCTCCATCTTTCTGGAGAACAAGAACGACATGGTGACTAGGAGAGATGTGTTTACGAGTCCACTTTGTGTTTGATGTGACAGAATCAGACATGTCTGAGATAGAGCAGTTTGTAATTTATCGGTACCCCCTTAAGGCCGAATCAAAATGTTCTTTTCAAGTGTTTTTTCTCTCTTGTATCTCTTGTGGTTGTTTATAATCTCACCGTCCTTCCCTCTCTCTTCACACACTCTGTCCATCTGTGTGCTCTGCAGGCTGAAGTGAACATCATAGAGCAGTTGGCTCACCTGGTTCCCTGTGACCATGAAGACCTCTTAAACCTGACCCTGCGTCTGCTGCTCAACCTCTCCTTTGACACTGGACTTCGAGCAAAGATGGTGGAAGCTGGACTGTTGTCTAAACTGACTGCTTTGTTGGGTAACAGTACACACTGACATGTCAGCAGCATGCATACACACTGTCAAGTTTGCATGTGATGTTTAGTTCGGCTGGATTAAAATCACAATGGTGTCACGAAACAGTGCAAACAAACCGATGTGCAATGCACTGATGACATGGTGCGTGCACCAGGCTGCTGTAAACACAGAGTAATGTAGGTCTGAGTAGGCAGCCTGAGTCTGGTGAGGCTCTGTACATCATTCCTCATGTGTTGCTTCAAATACATTGTTCTGAAAAGTATTGATAGTAATGTGAGAGAGTAGTTTTTCTTCTCCTGCTGCCATTGTATCAACCGTTGTCGGTCATTGTGGAGCATTTAAATATGTAACTAGTGTTGGTGTGTTTGTGACGCAGGTGATGAGAACAACCATCAGGTCGCCCTGAGAATCCTCTACCACATCAGCATCGACGACCGCTTCAAGGGCATGTTTGCGTGCACTGACTGCATACGTCAGGTAAAGTCAGATCCCCTGAGAATCATCATCATCATCATCAAGTGTTGTTTGGCTTTGACGCTCAGATTGACCTGTGTTTGTTTCAGCTCATGCAACAGCTGTACGAGCACAACGAGGAGGAGATCGAAACTGAGCTCATCTCCATCTGCATCAACCTGGCTGCAAACAAGAGGAATGCACAGCTCATGTGTGAAGGTACAATCATATTAATAATACATTTCACCTTTAATGTAAACTTTTTGTCACTGAGGGCCGTACCAAATGTGTTTGGCTGGCAGGTGAAAACATGAAACATACTCTATATATTCAAAGCTTGATCCGTAAGGTGACTTGACTCTTAGAAGTTCTTGAAGACGCTTCACCTCTCCTCCGAAAGGCTTCTTCAGTTCGGACCAGACTGGGGAAGACTATGTTCAGGTAGTCACTACTCATTAACCTAGTGTCTGGCCTTTGTGACTACCTGGACACACCCACGACTGTTAGAGGCTTATATTTTCTAGCTCTTCCCAAGTCTGGTCAGAACTGATGAAGCCTTTTGGAGGAGAGGTGAAACGTCTTCGAGAATTCCTACCAGTCTAGTTGCCTTACGGATGAAGAGAAGAATGCATCATGTCCTGGTTAATGTTTGATGAAGGATTATTTATCCCCTCAGTTAGTGTTGCGTCTCAAAAGATGTGTCTCAGATGTGTCTCTCTCCTGTGTGTCTTTGTGTCCAGGTAATGGTTTGAAGATGCTCATGAAGAAAGCTCTGAAATTGAAAGACTACCTTCTGATGAAGATGATCCGGAACATCTCACAACACGACGGGACGACCAAACCGCTGTTCATCGTGAGTCATACATTTTGTTCACCCAGGGAGATATTTCTGCTGACACAGGAATATCATATCAGGCAAATCCTACTGTTTCATCACACATCAGGCAGATTTTTATGATCCATCCATCCATCCATCCATCCATCCATCCATCCATCCATCCATCCATCCATCCATCCATCCATCCATCCATCCATCATCAATCAATCAATCTTTATTTGTAAGCACCAAATCACATCAAACGTTATCTCAAGAAGCTTTTACAAACATAGGAGGTCTAGACCACTCTATGTCAAATTATGAACAGAGACCCAACTTCAAGACAGGGTAAGACTCAGTCTGACCCCACCTTAATCCATCATGAGCATTGCACATCGCAGTATTTAGCTAGTTACAGCGGCAAGGACAAACTTCCTTTAACAGGCAGAAACCTCCAGCAGGACCAGACTCATGTTAGACACACATCTGCTGAGACCGAGTTGAGTCTGGAAAGAGGGATAGAGGGGAGTAAGAGACAGAGGTGATAGTGATGAGACGAGTAGTAGAAGCTGTTGCCGCTGGAGTCCAGCACGTCCGTATCAGCTGGAGTCCAGATTGTCCACAGCAGGAGGACGTCTACGGCAGCTCAGAGGAATCTACGAGACAAGGGAGCTCAGGGACTCCAGAAAGGTCTATGGTTAGTAACTTTAATGGGACAGGAAGAGTTAAAGTAAGAGATGAAGGGGTTGGGGAGGAAGGGGGTGAGCTAGGATCCCAGTGTGTCAGTGTGCCAGTTCCCCCGGCAGTCTAGGCCTATAGCAGCATAACTAAGACCTGGTCCAAGCCTGATCCAGCTCTAACTATAAGCTTTATCAAAAAGGAAAGTTTGAAGCCTACTCTTAAAAGTAGAGAGGGTGTCTGCCTCCCGGACCCTGACTGGTAGATGATTCCAAAGGAGAGGGGCCTGATAACTGAAGGCTCTACCTCCCATACTACTTTTAGAGACTTTAGGTACAACTAGCAAGCCTGCATGTTGGGAGCGTAGAGTTCTAGAGGGGTAATATGAGCTCTTTAAGATACGAGGGTGCCTGATTTTTAAGGGCTTTGTAGGTCCATCCATCCATCCATTTACTTCCGCTTATCCGGGGGGTTTGGTCACAGAGACAACAGTCCAGTTTTTAGGATTAGAATGATAACTGATAGGACTCATAAAGCCCTTTTCCAGATACTCAAATATGCTTTACATGGTGGCAACACTGCAAGAATCAATCCTAAGTGTTAGTTCTTCCTGTGGGGTCTCATGATGTGTTATGTCTTTAACAGGACTACGTTGGAGACTTGGCAGCAGAGATCCGTGTCGAGGAGGAGGAAGAGTGGGTTCTGGAGTGCCTAGGTACACTAGCCAACCTCACTATACCGGACCTGGACTGGGAGTTGGTGGTTAAGGAGTACAATCTGGTGCCCTTCCTTAAAGACAGACTGAAACCAGGTACTGGTTTGTATCTTTAGAGCAGCCTCTCTCAGTTTAATCTGCTTTGATATCAGACTCCTGTCGGCTCTGTGATCTTGTGCTTCTCTTGTGCTTTCTAACAATGTGTGTGTGTGTGCGTGTGTGTGTGTGTGTGTGTGTGTGTGTGTGTGTGTGTTTTAGGCTCAGCAGAGGACGACCTCATCCTGGAAGTAGTGATAATGATTGGGACTGTTTCTATGGATGACGCCTGTGCCGCCATGTTGGCTAAGTCGGGCATCATTCCTGCGCTGATTGAGCTGCTCAACGGTAAAACACACAACATGACCTTCTGTTTAATATCTTTACAACACACACACATCAGACAGTGAAGGGTTATGAGTTTTGAATGATGTTCTTCTTGTTTCTCCTGCAGCCCAACAGGAGGACGATGAGTTTGTGTGTCAGATCGTCTACGTCTTCTACCAGATGGTGTTTCACCAAGCTACAAGAGACGTCATTATCAAAGACACACGTATCCTTCTCACAGCGCTCTCCATGTACTCTCATGTTTAAAGTCCTAGACCAGAATACCCTCACCTGTTTGTGTCTTTAACCTCCTCTCCAGAGGCTCCGGCCTACCTGATCGACCTGATGCATGATAAGAACGCTGAGATCAGGAAAGTGTGTGACAACACGCTCGACATCATCGCTGTGAGTAAAACACTGAAGAGACACATCAGCACAGAGTTCTGTCTTCATGAAGGAGTGTATCACACCTAGGGTTGCAAAGGGGTGGAAAATTTCCGG
>NC_048286.1:32840900-32878400 GCF_009762535.1 Notolabrus celidotus
ACCGCATGCTGTCTTTAAGTGGAACACTCTGAAACTAGATAATCACTCAAATCAGAGGAGAGAGAAAAACTGATCAACACTCATCTTATAATCTGAGTTGTTTTTTAATTTGTGATTGTACTGTTGTTTTGTTTGATCTGTGTTCCTTGTTCCTTGCTTGTATTGATTTTAACAGTTGTACAGTGTCTTTGAGTTTCTGAAAGCGCAATATAAATAAAATGTATTATAATAACTATTATTATTTATTGAAACAGCATTGAGGCAAATCTGGCTTGATTTTGGTACTTCCGCTAGGCGGCAGTGTGAATTTGTATTGGCTGCTGTTAGTACCAAAATAAAAGCTTCATAAAGCGATACAGATATCCCAATCATATTTAACATTTAAATTTCTCATTTATATTTATATTTAACATTTAGATTTATATTTAGCATTTATATTTATATTTAACATTTAGATTTATATTTAGCATTTAGATTTATATTTAACATTTATATTTATATTTAACATTTATATTTATATTTAGCATTTAGATTTATGTTTAGCATTTAGATTTAGATTTAGTATTTTGATTTATATTTAACATTAAGATTTATATTTAACATTTAGTTTTCTCATTTATATTTATATTTAACATTTAGATTTATATTAAGCATTTAGATTTATATTTAACATTTATATTTATATTTAACATTTATATTTATATTTAGCATTTAGATTTATGTTTAGCATTTAGATTTAGTATTTTGATTTATATTTAACATTAAGATTTATATTTAACATTTAGTTTTCTCATTTATATTTATATTTAGAATTTTTAATTTATATTTAGCATTTATATTTATATTTAACATTTAGATTTAGTATTTATATTTATATTTAACATTTAGATTTAGATTTAACATTTAGATTTAGATTTAGCATTTATATTCATATTTAGCATTTATATTTATATTAAACATTTAGATTTATATTTAACATTTAGATTTAGATTTAGTATTTAGATTTAGCATTTATATTTATATTAAACATTTAGATTTATATTTAACATTTAGATTTAGATTTAACATTTAGATTTAGATTTAGCATTTATATTTATGTTAAGCATTTATATTTATATTCAACATTTATATTTATATTTAACATTTATATTTATATTTATATTTATATTTAACATTTATATTTATATTTATATTTAACATTTAGATTTATATTTCACATTTATATTTAACATTTAGATTTATGTTTAACATTTAGATATAGATTTAACATTTAGATTTATATTAAGCATTTAGATTTATATTTAACATTTATATTTATATTTAACATTTATATTTATATTTCACATTTATGTTTAACATTTAGATTTAGATTTAACATTTAGATTTAGATTTAACATTTAGATTTAGATTTAACATTTAGATTTAGATTTAACATTTAGATTTATATTTAACATTTAGATTTATATTTAACATTTATATTTATGTTTAACATTTAGATATAGATTTAACATTTAGATTTATATTTAACATTTATATTTATATTTAGCATGTATATTTATGTTAAGCATTTATATTTATATTTAACATTTAGATTTATATTTAACATTTAGATTTATATTTCACATTTATGTTTAACATTTAGATTTAGATTTAACATTTAGATTTAGATTTAACATTTAGATTTAGATTTAACATTTAGATTTAGATTTAACATTTAGATTTATATTTAACATTTAGATTTATATTTAACATTTATATTTAGATTTATATTTAACATTTAGATTTATATTTAACATTTATATTTAGATTTATATTTAACATTTAGATTTAGATTTAACATTACACTACTCAGGAGTACAGCAGCGGTAGAATAAGTTAAAGAGTGGTTGACTCCAGCCTAAATCTGGAGTGTTGGCAGGTCTGAACTTGAATCTTGTTATGGGGTCAAATTAATAAAACTTTATAATAAGTGAAGCTGATTTCTCTGTACCTGACTCCTGGCTCAGGTAGCTCAGACTCCTCATTAACATGAAGCAGCTGACCTGCTCACACCGTGTCATGATTCATCCTTCTTCTCTTGCTTTCGTCTCCCTCCCAGGCGTGAAGATGAATCCCCAGTGATGAGTGCGTTTCAGGTGTTTGAGGAGTTTATCTGTCAGAGGTTGATGCAGGGTTACCAGATCATTGTCCAACCTAATAACAGGAAACCACAACCCTCTGTGGCCACACCACTGGGCAGCAGCCCTCATTACTCCAGAGGTAAACAAAGCTTGAAAGAAATGCACCAACTGGATCCGATGACCAGTGCAGCAAAGATTTGTTGATATGATGTCTTCTTATTCTTAAACGTTCCCTCTGTATGTGTCCCTCTCCAGGTCTGGTGTCCATGCGTCGAACAGAGGAGGAGAACATTTACTGGCTCAGTATGGGTCGGACCTTCCATAAAGTCTGCCTCAAAGACAAGATCATCACGGTCACTCGCTACCTGCCCAAGTAAGTCCATCTGATGGGGCAACCTCTGTTAAACTACAGCTTCATTTTCACTTGTTGGAAACGACAGGAGAAGTTAACAGAACTGAAATTTAATGAGAGTCAGCAGAGAAATATAACTCAGGAGAGAGGAACTTACAGGTCACCTAATGTGGCCCAGGACACATGAGCATTCACACTGACAGACTACTGAGGTTTGGTCACCCAGGACAGATGTTATCTCAAGGTGTAAAGAGGTCCAAGGACTCAGTTTAAGCTGTTTGAAGCTCAAATTTGAGTCCTGAGTTAGATTTTTCTAGAAAATCATTCTAGTTTATTTTGTTAGGATAGTCTTTGTTGTTTTTTTCATCACTTCCAGACAGTTTTTATGTATTTATTGATGTATTTATTTTTCTTTACAGTTTATTGTATCTATTATTTACATTATTTTCTATTATTCAAATTATTATTTAAATTACTTGTATTTATTTATTTATTCATTTTTCATTTTATTTTTTTATTTATTTATTTATTCATTTTTCATTTTATTTATTCATGAATTAATTAATTAATTTATTTATTCATTTATTCATTTATTCATTTATTCATTTATTCATTTTATTTATTTATTTATTTATTTTCTTTACAATTTATTGTAAATATTAATTATAATAATTGTCTATTATTAAAATTATTATTTTAATTACTTATATTTATTATTTACTGATTTATTTATATATTTATGTTTTATTTTATTTATTTATTTATGTATTAATTTTTCTTTACAGTTTGTTTTATCTATTAATTTTCTTTAATTCAAATTATTATTATTTTAGTTACTTGTATTTATTAATTTGACTTATTGATTTATTTATTTATTTAAATTGTATGAATTTATTCATTTATTCATTTTTTTTTCTTCCAGTTTATTGTATCTATTATTTCTATTAATTTTCTATCATTCAAGTTGTTATTATTTTAATTACTTTCAATTATTTACTGATTTTATTTATTTATTTTTTTATTTATTTATCTTTTTATTTTTTTATTTTTTTATTTCTGGTCTTCTCTTTCGGACTCTTGACTTTTTATTTTATTGTATTTATTAATTTGAATTTGTGAATCTGTGCATGACATCTGTCTCTGAGTCTAATGGCTCGTTGTTGTTTTGTCTAATTAAAAAAAGTTTTAAAAAATGCTCGTGAATAGGGACACAACAAACAAACTAAAAGGCTGACTAAGTCTCATGTGTGTATTCCAGGTACCCGTATGAGTCAGCTCAGATCCAGTACAGCTACAGTCTGTGTCCTCCACACTCTGACGCCCAGTTTGTTTCCTGCTGGGTGGAGTTCGGTCATGAGAGACTGGAGGAATATAAGTGGAACTACCTGGACCAGTACATCTGCTCTGCTGGTTCTGAGGACTTCAGGTTAACACACATTCTGCACCATGCATGTTTTTATTCTTCAGGGATTTAATTATAATAAATGTATTGTTAGATTTTATCAAAGGTGTTAAAAGTATCACAGACACTCAGTATTCCAAACTTTCCTTCATGCCTCAACAGTTTGATTGATTCTCTGAAGTTCTGGCGGACTCGCTTCCTCCTGCTGCCGGCCGGAGGAGCTCGCCGGGTGGCCGACGGCGAGGGACACTGGGACGTTTACGGGGACGGAGCCGGTGCTGGGATATGTGGCAGTGGAGACTGGCTCCTGCTGGATGGCTTCATCCGTTTCCTGGAGGGACTCAACCGCATCCGGCGGCGCCATCGCTCAGACAGGATCATCAGAGTGAGCCTCCTTTGGTTTACATCAAGTCATCTCTGGACCTTTATTTCTGCACAAGTATCTATGTCCCTCTTTGCATCTCACTCTGTTCTTCACATCACAGAAGGGAACTCCATTAAAAGGACTTCAGGTGACCAGTCCTCTTCTGTCCTATCCCACTGAGCCTGTTGGACCAACTCAAGGGAAGAAAGGCACCTCAGCTTTATCGGCCCTGCTGGAGATGGAGCAGAACCAGAAGTGAGTGTTTCCTGGGACGGTGATTTTAGTGTTAGACCTCCAAATCTCACAGTCAGTGCTTTCTTTCCACTGTGTCACAGAACGCTGGAGGAGCAGCTGCAGCAGCAGGCGAAACCCTCCACGGCCGTCACAGACCTCCCAAGTATGGCCACAGCTCCCTCATATGTAGACAGTCCTCGGAAGGTGAGCATCTGGACCGTGTGTTTGATCAGGAGACGTCAGTTTGCGTTGGCTTTTGCTCTCTGCAGAAGATCTGACATGATCGGGTTAATTGATTGGTCCCAGCCCAATGATCCGCTGTCTCTCCTTCCATCTGCATTTTCCTCCACGCTTCAGTTCTGATCCTTCTGCTGAGCTTTGTGTGTTTGATCCTGGGTTGTGTTCTTCTCGTGTGCTGATAGGATGCTGCCTTTATTTTGGATTTTATACGTAGCCCTCGCTCCTCCTACATCTATTGTTCTCAGGTTAGTAACGATGTCACGGTGCATCGATGCAGCTGTGTGTGTGTGTGTGTGTGTGTGAGTGTGTGAGTGTGTGTGTCCACGTGTGCTTTAGTTAAGTCACTTTGCATGACTGCATTTCTTCTTTGCTGCAAAAGTAAGATGTACTAAAACGATGTCAGAATCCTGTGAGGTTTACTGGGGCGCTGTTTTTAAAGTTATGCAAACTGAAAATAAACCGAAACATTTCTCCACGTTTAGCTCCAAAATGTCATAAAAATGTAGAGTGAATTTTTAAAATCAATTTTTTTATCAGATTTAGAAGAATATTTATATTTAACATTTATATTTTACATTTAACATTTAGATTTATAGTCAGCTTTTTGATTTATATTTAACATTTAGATTTAGATTTAAAATTTAGATTTAACATTTAACATTAAATTTTGATTTAACATTTATATTTATATTTAACATTTATATTTAACATTTATATTTATATTTAAAATTTATATTTATATTTAACATTTATATTTAACATTTAGATTTAGATTAATATTTAATATTTTTATTTTTATTTAACATTTATATTTATATTTAACATTTATATTTATATTTAATATTTTTATTTTTATTTAACATTTATATTTATATTTAACATTCAGATTTATATTTAACATTTATATTTATATTTTATATTTAACATTTATATTTAGCATTTATATTTAATGTTTATATTTAACATTTATATTTATATTTAACATTTATATTTATATTTAACATTTATATTTAACATTTATATTTATATTTAACAATTAGATTTAACATTTAGATTTATATTTAACTTTTTATTTAACATTTAGATTTATATTTAACATTTAGATTTATATTTAAAATTTAGATTTTTATTTAACATTCAGATTTAGATTTAGCATTCAGATTAATATTTAATATATATTTTTTTATTTAACATTTATATTTAACATTCAGATTTGTATTTAATATTTAGTTTTATATTTAACATTTAAATTTAACATTTATATTTAACATTTATATTTATATTTGACATTTATATTTAAAATGTATATTTATATTTAACATTCAGATTCATATTTAACATTCAGATTCATATTTAACATTCAGATTCATATTTAACATTTAGATTTATATTTAACATTTAGATTTATATTTAACATTTGGATTTAACAATGATTTTAACTTAATATATTTTTCACAACAAAATTAAATTTGAAGAAGATCACAAATATTCCTCTTAATGTGATTTTGAAAAAAGTGACTTTTTAAAAATGCACATTTCATGATGTTTTAAATGTGGAGAAATGATTCTGTTATTTTCAGTGAGCACAACTTTACAAACAGCGCCCTGTAAGGTTTGAGTCACAGCTCCTGTAAGATTCCAGTTCTCCCTTTGAGGACAGGCAGGAAGGGCCGCTCCCCCTGGTGACCCTTGTGTCCCTTAAACTCTGAAAAGTTTCTCCTGGATTGAAACAAAGAGAGAGAGAAAAACCCTGACTTCTTCTAATTTGGCCAAATGACTTGTTTTTCTTGCTTTATCTGACACTCCCCTCCAGTGTGTCACAGACTCTATCCACACTCTCCAGAGTAGTTTGATAGTTGATCATGTTACAAACTCTAACTCTCCATCATCACTGTTCAGCTTCTGCTGCTCACTCTGCATATCTGAGCTTCCTTCTTTCATACTCCTCCTCCCCTGAGTCCTTTTGTCTATTCAATGAATGGCAATCAATTCAAGATGGGTCATAATACAATGATAATAACTCAACTGCATATAATTTGCACATACACTACCAGTCAAAAGTTTGGACACACCTTCTCATTCAATGGTTTTTATTTATTAAAATTATTTTCAACATTGTAGATTAATACTGAAGACAAAACAACACACTCTCTGTAACCCTGTAATAACCCTGAACCGTCTCACAGCTGGACCTGTTCACTCACATAGACTAGACCGTCCTCATGCATGACCTCAGAACTTTAATGTTTGTCCACCACGATGACACACTAACATGAGCCCGTCCCTTCAGTGACACAGACTCACACACACAGTGTTATTTAATGAATCTGTTATTGAGGTACGTGTCTCATGAGATCTCTGCCCACCCTTCACAAAGAGAGAGGATTTTTAAAATAACTCAGCTTTCACTCACATGAAATGACAGAGTATGCTGAAATACAATCTTCCTAACATTCTCTGTGACCTTGAAGGCAACACAGTTTTAATAATCAATGTAATGCTTCATTTCTAGGAGCTAACGACCCGAATATACTCACCCTCTCTGTGTTGTTGTGGAGAGAAGGGATCTCAGAGTCACGTATCTCAACTCTGGAGTGAATATTAATAGTTTTTTTTTCTGTTTCATGAAAGAAGAAGAAGAAACCCTTCAGACGTATTGATAAAGTAACAATGAAGTGATGTGCTTTCACCTGTGTAGTTTGTTGATACCAGTGAAGCTGCAGACAAAGTCGTCCCGTCGTCAGTGACAGCAGCAGCAGGAGCACCGACTGCAGGAGAGACTGCAGTCAGCAGCAGCTCCACAGACATCAGGTAACCTCCTGAGTGCTCAACTGTAATCACATAACATCCACAACAGAAGGGTTATAGGTACATATTTAATATTAGGTGTTTTAAATGTACGTCAAAGCATGGTTTTAACTCAGTAAGAATGTTTATGTACGCTACCAGTCAAAAGTTTGGACACACCTTCTCTAAGGGTTTGTATTTATTTTAATTATTTGAAACACTGTAGATTAATACTGAAGACATCAAAACTATGAAAATGAAGTGGTCTCCTGGAATGGTTTCTCTCAGTCTGCTTCATGAAGTGGTCTCCTGGAATGGTTTCTCTCAGTCTGCTTCATGAAGTGGTCTCCTGGAATGGTTTCTCTCAGTCTGCTTCATGAAGTGGTCTCCTGGAATGGTTTCTCTCAGTCTGCTTCATGAAGTGGTCTCCTGGAATGGTTTCTCTCAGTCTGCTTCATGAAGTGGTCTACTGGAATGGTTTCTCTCAGTCTGCTTCATGAAGTGGTCTCCTGGAATGGTTTCTCTCAGTCTGCTTCATGAAGTGGTCTCCTGGAATGGTTTCTCTCAGTCTGCTTCATGAAGTGGTCTCCTGGAATGGTTTCTCTCAGTCTGCTTCATGAAGTGGTCTCCTGGAATGGTTTCTCTCAGTCTGCTTCATGAAGTGGTCTCCTGGAATGGTTTCTCTCAGTCTGCTTCATGAAGTGGTCTCCTGGAATGGTTTCTCTCAGTCTGCTTCATGAAGTGGTCTCCTGGAATGGTTTCTCTCAGTCTGCTTCATGAAGTGGTCTACTGGAATGGTTTCTCTCAGTCTGCTTCATGAAGTGGTCTCCTGGAATGGTTTCTCTCAGTCTGCTTCATGAAGTGGTCTCCTGGAATGGTTTCTCTCAGTCTGCTTCATGAAGTGGTCTCCTGGAATGGTTTCTCTCAGTCTGCTTCATGAAGTGGTCTCCTGGAATGGTTTCTCTCAGTCTGCTTCATGAAGTGGTCTCCTGGAATGGTTTCTCTCAGTCTGCTTCATGAAGTGGTCTCCTGGAATGGTTTCTCTCAGTCTGCTTCATGAAGTGGTCTACTGGAATGGTTTCTCTCAGTCTGCTTCATGAAGTGGTCTCCTGGAATGGTTTCTCTCAGTCTGCTTCATGAAGTGGTCTCCTGGAATGGTTTCTCTCAGTCTGCTTCATGAAGTGGTCTCCTGGAATGGTTTCTCTCGGTCTGCTTCATGAAGTGGTCTCCTGGAATGGTTTCTCTCAGTCTGCTTCATGAAGTGGTCTCCTGGAATGGTTTCTCTCAGTCTGCTTCATGAAGTGGTCTCCTGGAATGGTTTCTCTCAGTCTGCTTCATGAAGTGGTCTCCTGGAATGGTTTCTCTCAGTCTGCTTCATGAAGTGGTCTCCTGGAATGGTTTCTCTCAGTCTGCTTCATGAAGTGGTCTCCTGGAATGGTTTCTCTCAGTCTGCTTCATGAAGTGGTCTCCTGGAATGGTTTCTCTCAGTCTGCTTCATGAAGTGGTCTCCTGGAATGGTTTCTCTCAGTCTGCTTCATGAAGTGGTCTCCTGGAATGGTTTCTCTCAGTCTGCTTCATGAAGTGGTCTCCTGGAATGGTTTCTCTCAGTCTGCTTCATGAAGTGGTCTCCTGGAATGGTTTCTCTCAGTCTGCTTCATGAAGTGGTCTCCTGGAATGGTTTCTCTCAGTCTGCTTCATGAAGTGGTCTCCTGGAATGGTTTCTCTCAGTCTGCTTCATGAAGTGGTCTCCTGGAATGGTTTCTCTCAGTCTGCTTCATGAAGTGGTCTCCTGGAATGGTTTCTCTCAGTCTGCTTCATGAAGTGGTCTCCTGGAATGGTTTCTCTCAGTCTGCTTCATGAAGTGGTCTCCTGGAATGGTTTTTAATTAACATGAGTCTTGTCAAGAGTTCATTTGTAGAATGACTTGCCTTCTTAATGTGTTTGAGACCATCAGTTGTGTTGTTCAGAGGTAGGGTTAGTACACAATGGATAGCCCTATTTGACTACTGTTGTAATCCAGATTATTTCATAGTTTTGATGTCTAAAGCTTGATCCGCTGGTTCCTGATAGTCGTTAGGGTGATGGATCAGCTGTGGGTCGTTAGAGTCACATGATTACTGGTGTAGAGCTGTAGTCGGGCCTTAAAAGTTAGACCCGACCCGAGCCTGACAGAATTCTGCCCGAACCTGTCCGAACCCAGATGACCTAGATTATTTTAAAACCCGAACCCGTTTCCAGCCTGACTGCCCCGACATTATTCATTTCTGATCTGGCTAATTTTGCAAGTTTTGGGTAGGATGGTCTGTTGATCTTCCACCAGCCAAGAACATCGGTTTCATCCTCCATGACAGTCGTTTTAATGTAGTGAGATACCTCGTCTTCTTCCCAGTCAGCTCGCTGTACATTTTCCCACTCCTCTAAAGTCACTCTTTTTGCTGGTGGATGAGCGCGCTCGTCTCTGGAGAGCTCTGGGTCTCGAGTCTCCACATCTCGTCGTGGACCTGCAGCACCGTGCACAGCTTGCAGAAGGGTGCGGGCATGAGCATGTACGGCCTCCTTGACTGAGTGTGGCAACATTCTCAGCTGGTTACATTTTGGCCAGAGGAATGATGCGGTCTTATAGAGGTCCTGTATTATCACTTTACGTGCGAGCCAGTGCTCGTGCCGTTGACGCACGACTGCTTGCTGAGGGGAGTCCAGATTCACCTGACCGCTCATTTACCGCACAAGCCTGAGCCCGTGTAAAATGATAGAAATTATGACCGAACCCTACGGGTTGGGTCGGGTTCGTGGTCAGACAAATATCTTCAGCTCTGGTCTGGTGTGAGTATGGTCTTACTTGTTTTGACAGAATTCAAAACAGCAATCAGAATTCTCTGTCAAAACAAGTAAGACCATATACTCACACCGGACAATATGTGACTCTAACGACCCACAGCTGATCCATCACCCTAACAACTGTCAGGAACTAGGCTAACGACTCTACTTAGGACCCTTTTGTGACTCCTGGACACACCCACGACTGTTGGAGGGTTATATCTTCAAGCTCTTCCCCAGTCTGGTCAGAACTGAAGAAGCCTTTCGGAGGAGAGGTGAAACATCTTCAAGAATTTCTATCAGTCCAGTTGCCCTCTGGATCAAGCTTTGGGTTACCATGACCTGGATGACTGAGAACCTTCAGAGACCTTGTTTTGATGTCTTCAGTATTAAACTACAAAGTTGAAAATAAGTACAATAAATAAAACCATTGAGGGAGAAGGTGTGTCCAAACTTTTGACTGGTAGTGTATGTGTTTTAAAAGTGAAACCCTTTGCCCCGGTAGGATTAAGATGGGACTCAATGTTTCCTTGTGTTATTTTTGTTAGCTTGCAATGAGAAGAACTTGATAACACTCTTTAAATAACCTGTTAAAAGAATGACCTGTGGATCAGCACTGATCAGTGATCTGTCCACAGTGGGCAGTCTGCAGCCGGAGCTCTATCTCTGTCTTCTTCCTCGACTCTCCTGGAGATCTTAGAGGCCATCAAACACCCCACGTAAATCCTTTCTCTTCACAGTTACACTGACTGTCTCTCTGCTCTGTATTCTTGACTGATCAGACGCTCTTCTATCATTTGGAGTCAGTATCCTGACAGCACTGTGACTTTGCTTTCTGTAACAGGACCGGTGTTCAGCTGCTTCCAGAACAGAAGGGTCTACCAGTGAACTGCTTCATCAGTGCAGAGGTTCTTCACTGGCTGGTCAATAATGTGGACGGCATCGCCACTCAGGGGATGGCTGTAGATATCATGCAGGTAAGAGTGGAGCGACCCTTTTACCTCTGACTGTGTCACAAGTCTTTGATTGTCCGGGCTAACCTGAGGCTGCCTGAAGCTTCATATACTTGATGGTGTTGCAATCTGGGAAGCAACATTAGAACTTGTTTTGTTAAAGAAAATGTATTTATTACAATAGAAGTAAAATTATGGACTTAACAAGGCAAGGCAGCCGAAAAGTTCTGTTCAAAACAATAAATAACAATAACAACTGGAGGACTCTGAACTAGAACTGAGAAAAAGCTGTGAGGATTTCTAAGACCAAACAAAAATGAGAAAACAAAACCTGAGTGACATCCAAACGAATCCAAAAGTGAATGATCAACCTTTATTTATGTAGCACCAAATCACAACAAGTGTTCTCCTCAGACTCTCTCCAAACAGAGCCGGTCTAGACCGTACTCTATGTTCTATTGTTAACAAAGACCCAACATCAAGACAGGATCAGATCAAGTCCCATCTTACAGACAGGACTCAGAGAGAGATGATAGTGGGGAGACGGATAGTAGTAGTTGTAGCAGCTGGAGTCTGGCACGTCCACAGCAGCAGAGATCCAGAGGAACCTACGAGACAAGGGAGCTCAGGGACTCCAGAAAGGTCTATGGTTAGTAACTTTAATGGGACAGGAAGAGTTAAAGTAAGAGATGGGGGCTTGAGACAGGATCCCAGTGTGTCAGTTTAAGCCTATAGCAGCATAACTAAGACCTGGTCCAAGCCTGATCCAGCTCTAACTATAAGCTTTATCAAAAAGGAAAGTTTGAAGCCTACTCTTAAAAGTAGAGAGGGTGTCTGCCTCCCGGACCCTGACTGGTAGATGATTCCAAAGGAGAAGGGCCTGATAAGCTAAGGCTCTACCTCCCATACTACTTAGGCCTTTTTTTCTCCTTATGATTATTAATGGGATAGGAAGAGAGCCCCCTAACCCCCTAACCAGTCCAGGGACAAAAGAAGAGCTTCTAAGCACAATAAATACAATCACGGCATCCTAACACAAGATCACTAACGAGGCTTGGAGATGAGATGTGTGTGGCTGAACTGGTCTGCAGCAGAGAAACTAGACCTGACCCGAAGGACTCGTTCCTCATACAGCCGCCTACACAGTCATTCACAGAACACTGCAAGAAGAGGTCATTAATACAGACAGGGAGAAGGTGTGGCTGCAGATGAGCATTTTCAAAAAGACAGGAAATAGCAGAGTACTTAAAAATGTCAAGCTCTAGAAAACCAGCTGATTTGATTCTTTGAGATTTGAACTGAATGAAAGTTCGCTCAAAGTGTCCCATACAGAACTCTTGTGAGGAGTATATTGTGGCATCAGGAAGTAAACCCTCCTCTCTGGAATCTTCTCTGTCTTTGTGGTTCTTGTAGAAAATGCTGGATGAAGGTTTGGTGGTCCATGCTTCTGGAGATGCCATGCGCACCTTTGTGTACGGATTCTACTTCTACCGGATCGTAGGAGAGAAGGATGGTGAGTTCACTTGATGCAGTTTTTAACATGCTCATATTCAGACTTTCTATATAATATAAGATAAACACAGTAACTCTTTCTGTCCTCTTGCAGGCCCGACCTCCCCTCTTCCCCCGTCAGCATCTGGAGGCTGGTCCACTGCGGCCCTGGAGGACTTCGCCCTGTTTCAGAGGAAGTGGTTTGAGGTCGCCTTCGTGCTGGAGGAACCTCGACCCTGCAACCTCCCGGCCTTCTTACTGCCCTGGTTACCCAGCAGACCGGCCTCTTACGCTAGCAGGCACAGCTCCTTCAGCCGCAGCTTTGGAGGACGGAGCCAAGCCGCAGCTCTCCTAGGTACATCCATCCTGAGCCTAAACAGAGGAGGGGAGCATTTCACATCATACACACGCAAGTTAGATTCAGCCTGGGTCCAGAGAGTAGAGTAGTAGTAGTTTAGTCGGTCCATGAAGTCAAGCTCCGCCCATAGTGCATCAGCTGCTCTGAACACCAGCCCCCTCAGCTGATCACATCTACACATCCTGCATCAGCATGCAGTAAATTATTCTTATAAAGCCTTCTACAGCCCGCTTCCCCTCTTCCTGCTTCCTCTTCTAACCTCCTCACATCCCCCCTCCACCCCATCTCCTCCTTTCTGCTGCGTCTGATTTCATCAGTGTCATATGTGATGCTCGCTCTGCTCTGTACCCCAGGGGTCTTTGCTGATGCTCTCCCTGCCTTGGCTCTTTCATGTATGCACATGAAAGAGAGGGGAGACCTTCAAGGCTCTGTACTTGGGTCATGTTCTATGTCTGAAAAAGAGGAGTGATATAAAGCTGCTGCAAAGTGCTTTTAGCAGCCAGTAAAAAAAATCAATCACCAGAAGGTGGCTTAAACCAGCAGCACCAACAGTGGATGACTGGTTTGGAATAATTTTGGAAATATTTAAAATAGAGAAGTTGACTTACTCTCTGAGGATCCAAAAGGACACATTTTATCAAATTTGGATTAAGTGGATTCAATTTATAACCCCAGTGCGAGCAGATTTTATGACTCCACCACCAACAAGTTCTTAACCCTCCCCCCCTTAGAGAATAAAACATAAATGTAAGCTCCCTTAGTTCTTATGTAGATAGTTATATATCTGATGGTTTGTGTAAAGGATGTATGCAGGAAAATGAGTGTTTAAAATTAAATTAAATAGAATTAAATTAAATATAATATAATATAATTAAATTAAATTAAATTAAATTAAATTAAATAGAATTAAATTAAATAGAATTAAATTAAATAGAATTAAATTAAATAGAATTAAATTAAATAGAATTAAATTAAATTAAATATAATATAATATAATTAAATTAAATTAAATATAATTAAATTAAATATAATTAAATTAAATATAATTAAATTAAATATAATATAATGTAATTAAATTAAATTGAATAGAATTAAATAGAATTAAATTAAATAGAATTAAATTAAATTAACTAGAATTAAATTAAATTAAATTAAATTAAATTAAATTAAATAATAATACAGTTTATACAGAAGTGCAGAATAGTTAGAGTTAGCTATGTACAGCAGGGAATGAAGGAGATATATACAGGATGTTGTATGGTAAGGTTATTGCACAGAGTACAGGTTGTTGTTCAGTGATCAGAGGGAGGAGGTGAACAGTCTGATAGCCACAGGAAGGAATGACTTCCTGTGGCGTTCTGCCCGGGTCCTCTCATGTGCTTTGACAGTGAGAGTGATGTCACTTGGTTGCAATCTGCAACCTCGGTGCTAGATGCCTCTACATCCTGCAAGCTAAGCCGGCCTGTAGTTTAGCCTCCAGGCTTAAAGTGACAATGAGGAACCCGCTCCGCCCCTGGTTCACTGTTAACAAAGTCTGCTTGTACAGGACTCTCTAAGACGATGCCTTCACTGGAAAAGTCTAAACTTAATGGATAGAAAATTGCAGGGTTTACTATCTAATCCATCCATCCTCTCTCTCTGTGACTTCCTGTCTCTCACTCTCCTTCGTCCCATCTGTCTTCCAGCTGCCACTGTCCCAGAGCAGAAGACGGTCACTCTGGACGTGGACGTAAACAACCGCAGCGACCGAACAGAATGGTGCAGCTGTTACTACCAGGGGAACTTCTCCCTCAACGCGGCCTTCGAGATCAAGCTGCACTGGATGGCTGTCACTGCTGCAGTCCTCTTTGAGATGGTGAGTCCAGTTCACTTCCTCCTCTGACTCTGCAGCCTGATGTCTGTGACACTCCTAAAAACAATGATTCACTTTCTCTGCAGCTATTTTTAAACAAAGTGACGTATTCATGTAAAAATATAACCTGAGAGTTACACTTTAACTTTTCACTGCCTTAATAAACTCTGAAGACACGCATGTTCATGGATCCCTGCATGTCAGGGAGGAGGTTTGATCTTGTGACTTTTCAAACTTTGGATTGTTGGACTTCGAAGTTCTGGTCCTGTCCTCATTTTAACCCTTTCCTCTCTGACAGGTTCAAGGCTGGCACAGGAAAGCGGCCTCCTGCAGCTTCCTGTTGGTTCCTGCCCTGGAGGTCCCGTTTGCACTGACCTCTTACCCGTACGGCGATCCTCTGAGAGCCCAGCTCTTCATCCCTCTGAACGTTCACTGTCTGCTTAGAAACGGCAGCGACAACCTGTTTGACGGTAAGGAGCCCGTCTGCTCGCTCGCATGTAGTCCGAACACGCTCAGTCTTTAAACATCTGGTTCATCTGATCCACAGGGTTTGAACCGGAGACGTACTGGGACAGGATGCAGCTCTTTCAGGAGGCCATACTGTACCGGTTTGTGCTGTTTGGTCATGCTTGTGCTTCAATCACCCTGAAAACATGGAGATTTAGAGCAGAGGACATTTGAAAGAGAGGAGGGGCTGTGCTTGTTTATAATCATTTACAAGTTTATTGCTTTTTTCATCTTTTTGCAACATTTATACATTTATCCAAGATTCACTTTATTGTCATTTCCTTTCATATTTTCATACTCAGTGAAACGAAGTACCATTTCTCAACCAGCTTGACAGTGCAAAATAAAAAGACTCTAAAGAGAGGCTAAAACATTTAAAGACACATTAAAAAAAACCACATAAAACACAGTATTAGCAGCAAAAGGTAGAAAGTGCATCAGTCAGTAAAGTGCTTATTCAGGATTCATCCTGACAGGTGACTGGCTGTCAGCCGAAGCATTTGTTGGGGGGGAGGGAGTTTGGATGTGTGTGTGAAGGGGATGGGGAGGGGACACAGTCTGTTTATGGTCAGCCTGTGGGAAGAAGCTTTTGGATCTGCAGCAGATCCTCCTATACCTCTTCCCTTAGGGCAGGAGGGAAAACAGGCCGTGAGAAGGGTGGTGGGGATCCTTAAGGATGGAGAAAACTCTGTGCAGCAGAGTAGTGTTCAGTATTGTAATCGTCCTCAGAGAGGTGGAGGTGTGGTAAAGTTGCAAACCTCTAACCATGCAACAAAAGCCAAACTGTCATGATTCTTCACTGTGATATTCAGAATACTCTGTAGCTTCCAAAACCGCCTAGAACAATGTAAGTGTGTCTCAAGACGCCCTCACTTTGTGGTCACACTTACTTTTCCCGTTTCTTTATGTTTGAGTGCTGACCAAACATTTAGGGCCCGAGCACTGACACACAGTGGGGGAGAGGCCCTGTTGTATCCCAGAGGATCGCTAGGATTCTTCCACTGCTTCGAAGCCAAATTTGCATGTCTCAGCGTGGACCAAAACTCCCCAAAATGTGTCCCAAAGTCATCCTATATATATATATCTTGGGGCTCTTAAAGTGCAGCACAGCAACACCTGCTGGACATCAGGCGGTGCTTGTGCGAGGGCCCGCTCATATCAGCTTGCGGTTTTAATTAGGGCCTGAGCACCGCTGGTGGCGAAGGCCCTATTGTAAGGGTATTATTATAGGAGATTGCAGTTTTGGACCCCTGAACGTGAATGAATGCTTGAGTATTTTTGCACACTCATCGGGTCTGGTGAAAATTGCAAGTTATTATAGGTCTCGCAAAAAAAATCTCAGTAGCGCCCCCTAGAGGTAAAAATAACACCCTACGCATCGAGTTTTTTGAGCTACATGCATGAAAAATCGTACACATACTCATGGCATCAGGACGCACAAAAAAGTCTCTTGCACCCATATTCAAAACTCAACAGGAAGAGCGCCACCTAGCTTTGAACATGAAAAACTGGGCCAAAATGGGTCTGTGCAAGGGTGCATACTTTTGCTAATTTCTCCTAGAGCTTTTCTCCGATTCAGTCCAAACTAGACACATTCTATAGTAAACCCATTGACGATTAATACAAATTAAAGGCATTCTGTTCAGATGAAAGTTGTGGGCGTGGCAGACTTTGGGGCGGGGCATAAAAAAAAAACGTCGGAAAATGGATTTTTGTGACTTTAAAATGCACGTAATCTCACCTCATCCAACACACTCATCAGTCCTGGGGAAAATTGCGACATTTTATGGGTGTCGCAAAAAAGTCGAAAAAATGTGCTCACTAGCGCCCCCTACAGTTTTCAAAAACCCCTCCCCATAGGAGTTATATTGAGCTACATGCTTGAAAAATTTTACACATATTCATAGCATCAGGACGCACAAAAAAGCCTCTTGCACCCATATCCCAAACTCAACAGTAACAGCGCCACCTATCTTTGAACATGAAAAACGGGGCCAAAATAAGGGTGCATACTTTCATTATCTTCTCCGAAGGCATTTCTCCGATTCAGTCCAAACCAAGGTAACCTATAGGAGACACCTTGACGAGAAAAAATTATCAGAACAAATTTTGATCAGACAAAAAATGTGGGCGTGTCAGGCGTTGAGGCGGGGCACCAAACGCACTTACAGCTTTGAATGTGAAAAACGGGGCCAAAATAAGGGTGCATACTTCTGAGAGCTCCTCCTAGAGTTTTACTCCGATTCAGTCCAAACAAGGCACATTCTATAGCCGACATATTGACGATTAAATTATTGTTAAAGGAATTCTGTTCAGACAAAAATTGTGGGCGTGGCACACTGTCAAGTTTGGAGGTTTTCTTGGCAATCTGCCAAAAACTTGGAACATTTGCACCACCTAAGCCAGTACATACTCTCAGATCTTGCTTTCGCATCGTGCGGTGGGAAATATCAGGCATCGGTTTACATGTGGCGGCGGGTCGCGTAGGCCGCGGCTTCAGGTGTGTGAGGGCCCGTTCATCGCCGCTTGTGGCTTTAATTAGTCTCATTTTTTGTGTAACAGGAAAAACTGTTTAAACGTGCTCTTCTAATCAGGTTTGGATTCGTTCACGACAAGTTTTCTGCCTCTGCCTTCAACTTCCCCTCGGAGAACAAGCCTCAGTACATCCACGTCACAGGTTCGTCACATCCCAACGTACGAACACTTCAAACTGTCTTCCCTGTGTCTTTGATCCGGACTAGCTTCAGTCTGCTTCTTCCTCAGGCACCGTCTTCCTGCAGCTGCCGTACTCCAAGAGGAAGTTCTCCAGCGGTCAGCAGCGCAGACGCAGAAACTCCACCACTTCAAACAGCCAGGGCCCGTTCGGCGGCGAGGAGCAGGTCGGATATTACTGGGCTTACAACACCATGCTGACCAAGGCGTGGAAAACAGGCGTGCTCGTGGACGAGAGGCTCGCCGAGCGCCTCCTCAAAGACTTAACGGACTTCTGCGTCAACAAGGACAACAGACTGCTCACCTTCTGGGACAGCTGCCAGGAGAAGATGAACGCCAGCGCTCCCTAACAGGAAGAGACGAGACGTCACGCTGACACATGAGAAAAGTCTGAACACTGTTTTCTAATATTTGATATCCTTTAACTCAGATTCACACACTGGACTGCTGCTGAGAGGAGAACCGGGTCTTTGACCGACCTGCTGAATCTCAGCTTGTTTACAACATGAATGATGCTCTGGTTTGACTGATGTGAAATAAATATTACAAATTCAACACAAAGACTCATTTATTGTCATTTTTATTGAATCATTTTCTTATAAACACACTAAGAGTTACATTTGAAGTTTTATTTTAAAGACCCAAGAAAAAAAAGGCTTCACTGGATAAAATGCCCCTCCAAAAACAAGAAAAAACTTATTTCAAGCACTTTTACCTTGAAATAAGCAAAAATAATCTGCCTATAGAACAAGTGAAAAACTGCTTGGTAAGATTTATTAAGCCAGACATCGTCCATGCTGGGACTTGAACTGACGACCCTCCATTTGCCAAGCTAAGCCCCTATGGACTGAGCTACTGCCACCCCAGGACAAGCTTTTTGTTGTTACCTAAATGACCTCGTGGGAATGATGGCCTTTGTCGAAGTCACAAACTTAAGTACCTACACTACCAGTCAAAAGTTTGGAAACACCTTCTCATTGAAGGGTTTGCATTTATTTTAGTTATTGTAAACACTGTAGATTAAAACTGAAGACATCAGAACTATGGAAGAACATATATGGAATTATTTAATTCCCAAAAAGTGTTAAACAAAGCAGAATATGTTTTATATGTTAGATTCTGTAAAGTAGCCCCCTTTTTCCTTCATGACAACTTTGCACACTCTTGGTATTCTCTCAGTCTGCTTCATGAAGTGGTCTCCTGGAATGGTTTCTCTCAGTCTGCTTCATGAAGTGGTCTCCTGGAATGGTTTCTAATGAACATGAGCCTTGTCAAGAGTTCATTTGTAGAATGACTTGCCTTCTTAATGTGTTTGAGACCATCAGTTGTGTTGTTCAGAGGTAGGGTTAGCACACAATGGATAGCTCTATTTGACTCCTGTTGTAATCCAGATTATGGTAAAACCAGATTATTTCATAGTTTTGATCAGGTCAGGTCAGGTTACTTTATTTGTACCCGTAGGTAAACTTGTTTTGCAGCCAGTGAGATGTTAGGTCGAAAATTACAAGATAGACTTCAGACAGAACAATCTACTTAATGTGCAAAACATACAAAAAATATCCTAAAAACTAATCTAACACTAAAAATGGTAAAATGAATAGACATGATAAAATGATAAAAGTGCTAAAGGTTCCCTTTAAAAAGCATATCAGAAAACAGTCAACCAATAAAAACAATGGAATCACATGAATAAATCAGACAATCTGGGCTCAAGTCATAAGATTGGAGGCTGACTGTGTGGGAAATTAAAAGATATTGCTTGTTCAGCTCAGTGACAGCAGCAGGAACAAAGCTTTTCTTGTGACGCTGTGTCCTGCACCTTGGGACTAAAAACCGTCGTCCAGAGTGAAGAAGCTGGAAATCACTGTGCAGAGGGTGTGAGGCATTATGTAAAATAGAGGTGGCTGTCCGCTGATGTCTTCAGTATTAATCTACAATGTTGAACATAATTAAAATAAATGAAAAACATTGAATGAGAAGGTGTGTCCAAACTTTTGACTGGTAGTATTTTAGTTTGGGGAATAAATCCCTGACTTAGAGAAAGACCATCTCTCCCACCAGGTCATTTAGGTAACAACAAAATGTTTGTTTATTTGTTTTCTTTATTTCAATAATGAAAAATATGATCACAAGGTTATTGTTTGTGTTTCCCTTTTTTATTTATCTGAGACAAAAACAACAAGACATAAAAGTATGTCAAAACAAAGAGTTATATCACTGCAGAGGAAGGAGAATCACAGATTGTCTCTGAAGCTAAAATGATCCTTACTGAAGAAGAAGTAAACACCCGACGTGTGTCCCTTAAATCAGGGGTTCCCAGACTTCCAAAAACTGCGACCCTCAAAATATCAAAGTGATTTAATGTGGCTTCATTTAGCTGGTCTGCAGAAAATGACCCTACCTATATGAGCATGTGTCTCTGTTTCCTGTGCCGTTATGAATTAACCTAACTTAGGAGTCATCTGGATACAAAGAAAGAGAGAACACTCATTACTCTAAAAGTAGTATGGGAGGTAGAGCCTTCAGTTATCAGGCCCCTCTCCTTTGGAATCATCTACCAGTCAGGGTCCGGGAGGCAGACACCCTCTCTACTTTTCAGAGTAGGCTTCAAACTTTCCTTTTTGATAAAGCTTATAGTTAGAGCTGGATCAGGCTTGGACCAGGTCTTAGTTATGCTGCTATAGGCTTAGACTGACACACTGGGATCCTGTCTTTCCCTCTCTCTCCTCTCTCTGCCTGTCTCTCACTTTAACTCTTCCTGTCCCATTAAAGTTACTAACCATAGACCTTTCTGGAGTCCCTGAGCTCCCTTGTCTCGTAGGTTCCTCTGGATCTCTGCTGTAGATTCCTTTTTGGGGTCTGTTATTCATTCTTTCTTTCTTTCTTTTCTTTCTTTCTTTCTTTGTTTGTTCTATCCGTGTTTCTTCATCCTTTATGTCTCCTTTTCTTATCCCATCCTTTCCTTCTGTCTTTCCTTCACCATTTATTCTCCTCTTTTTCTTTCTTCTGGTCTCCCTCTCTTCTCTCTTTTCATAGACCTTTCTGGAGTCCCTGAGCTCCCTTGTCTCGTAGGTTCCTCTGGATCTCTGCTGCTGTGGACGTGCCAGACTCCAGCTGCTACAACTACTACTATCCGTCTCCCCACTATCATCTCTCTCTCTCTCTTCATCTCCCTCTATCCCTCTCTCCATAGGCTCTCGCTATAGGCTTAGACTGGCACACTGGGATCCTGTCTTTCCCTCTCTCTCCTCTCTCTGCCTGTCTCTCACTTTAACTCTTCCTGTCCCATTAAAGTTACTAACCACAGACCTTTCTGGAGTCCCTGAGCTCCCTTGTCTCGTAGACGTCCTCGTGTCATCACTATCACCGCTTCCTCTTATTCTCCTCTATCCCTCTTTCCAGACCTCGGTCTCAGCAGATGTGTGTCTAACATGAGTCTGGTCCTGCTGGAGGTTTCTGCCTGTTAAAGGAAGTTTGTCCTCTCCACTGTAACTAGCTAAATACTGCGATGTGCAATGCTCATGGTGGATTAAGGTGGGGTCAGATTGAGGCTTATCCTGTCTTGGTGTTGGGTCTCTATTTATAATTTGACATGGAGTGGTCTAGACCTGCTCTGTTTGTAAAAGCATGACCCCCCATTTGTGTCTCGCACCCCCACTTTGGGAACCCCTGCCTGGAATAGTTTACCAGTATTGTTCCCTTTAAATACATATGAGTATAATATGTCACAGATACTCTGAAAATAAACATAAATCAAATATAATCCGATTTTTAAAACAAAGTTTTTACATTTTTGTGAAAAAAATAAAAAATTCCTTTACATGCCTTTTGGTCTGTAAACACAACATCTGATTAGACACACAGACTCCTGATAATGCTCAGCATCATTACAGGTATTCTAGAGTAGACTCTTTGCAGAGTTAACATTGTGAGTTATGAATCTGTGTCTTTAGAAGAAGCACTGATTGTGAACTCTGATTCTGGTCTCATCATGATGACTGTCTTGATTTTAGAGTTAGTGTCCTCAGTAACTGTGGCTCTGCACTTACTGTGCAAGCCGTGAGTGTGTTTTGATTTCCTACTGAACTTCCAGTCCGGACTGGAGAAGTGTTTCACGCCTGGATAATCAGGTCCGAGTAAATCCTGCAGCCAAAAGCAGGAGGAAATATCTCTCAGCTTTTATGATGCTATGTTTTCTCAAACTCTGAACCTGGCCTGTAGTCGTGTTTCGGTGTGAGTCTTTCATTAGTTCATAAAAAGGGTGATCGTCATTAAGGGCTGGACTTGTTCCCTAACGTCACTGGAGTGAAGCAGCCATGTATGATAATCACATTTTAACGATGACATGGTGAGAATGAAAATATAAAATGTAGAGAAACATGATCAAAATTTAAAAATCAAAACGCTCTCCCTTTTGAAGTTTCTCCAGAATCCCTGATTACTCCTGTAACGATGTCAGAGACGTCTCATGTGCAGCCTCTGAACTCTTCCCCTGGTGTTTGTTTAGTTTCCCTGAGAGCTGAAGATCAACACAGAAACAGAAGTGAAGGCTCCTCTTCAGTCTGACTTGTAGTGTGCGGTTGGAGGTTGGCGTGGGGTCGTTGTAGAAGTGACGCTGGCAGAGCTTTAGTTGACTGTGGGTTCATCCTCAGAGATGATTGGTGTGGCTCCTTCACACACACACACACACACACACACACACACACACACACACACACACACACACACACACACACACACACACACACACACACACACACACAGAGAGAGAGGAGGAGTTAGAGATGTTAGAGACTTTCTTCAGTCGCTGAATCAGAGTATCAGGCTCCATTAATAAGAACTTTACATGTGGAAAGAGACAGTGAACACATTCCTGGGAATAATCAACAGCAGTGTGTAGAGAGGTTTCATCACACAGCAGACGACACACTCTGCCTCTGTTAAGTTAGGTTGAGTTCAGCACTTCCAATACGGCTTCAAATTGGTGCTCAGGAACAGATGGGTGATGTCACGGATACTACGTCCATTATTTATACAGTCTATGGTATTAACCTAAGGTGCATTTCGACCAAGAGTTCCGGGGTCTTTTAGCCCCCAGAACTACTTCCCCCTGAACTAAAAGGTTCCTGTGCCCCCATTGTTGTCTGCGTTTCGACTGCGGGCTGAAGTCCCGGGTAGATTGTGTAAATCAGGCCAGTGACGTATGGAGGAAAAAAAAAGTAAATGCACTACACCACCAGACCAGTAGAGGGCAGTAACACAAAGAGGAATGCCATTCATCACAGATGACACCATAGAAGCAGACGGACAGGCAGGTATCATTATGAGCAACACAACAGTTAGCCTGTTAGCATGAAGAGACTCAGCTGGCGCTGTTTTAGATGGTGCTATATTTCATCACAGATGGATTCACTGAATCAACACGTGAGAGGAGATAAGCGCGAGTAGCAAAGACGTTTCAACACGGCTTTAAAATCCTTTTGAACTCAAAAAGCCGTGGCAGAGATCGGCCGGTGTTTTGGTTTAAACAGCGACCCTGTTAACTGGAGACTCTCAGCCGGATGCATCCCTCATAAACATCTTTAGACCATCATTAAATATCTGATGAGGATATTTTGAAATCTTCATAAAAACTAAACTAGTTTGCATTCCCAGGAACTCCCTCTGTGTTTCAACAGCTGTGTAAACTCCACAAACACTGACACGTTCAGCTGAAGGTCTCCAGTTTACAGGGTCACTTTTAAAAGCGGAACACCGGGAGGAGAGACGCATTCACGGTGGGCTGAGAGAAGACTACTGTTACAAGCTGCTAAATCAAGAGAATCACAGCTTCTTCTTTTGAAAAGTACACACACATACAAAAAAGATAGAACAAATAAAAACTAATGAAAGAAAGAGAAATCAAGTGAATCACAGATGTGTGTGATGTTATTGTGGACGGAGGGCGGAATAAAAACACTGTGGTTAATCTACCAATCAGACACGTTCAGCATTGCAGGCCCCGCCCCCTGAAAGCCCCAGGGCTTTTTGAAAAGTACTACCCCCCTAGCAGGGGCTTTTTAGGGGGGAGATTATCTACCCCTGAACTAAATTTAGACCCTGGGTCCACCGGTCCAAACGCACGTAGTTCAGAGGTAAAGTTCTTCCGGTCAAAATCCCCCTATAGTTATGAACTCACGTGTTCTGATCTTGATGGGCCAGATGAGGATGGAGCAGAGTGCCAGAGCTGCGATGATGGCCACGCCTCCTGTTACTATGACCATGATGTAATGGTAGAACCACACACACGCAGGACAACAGTTCCGCGTGCTGAGAGACGAGAGGGGGAGAGAAGAGGGAGACAGTTCAACAGTCAGATGGACATGTTCTCTTGTGTTACACTTACACTGTACACCATATTCAAAATGCATTGGATATATAAACAGCAGGGGTTCCCAAAGTGTGGGTCGGGACCCCAATGTAATGAGTTTTCTGTATTTCTTTTTGTGAGATGACTCTTAAGTTTAGTGAATTATCTAAAGCATCAGTAGCAGCAGGTTAATTCATAACAGCACAGGAAACACAGACACATTATCATACAGGTAGGCTGATTTATTCAGACCAGCTAAATGAAGCCACATTAAATCACTTTAAGGGACAGTGGGGGTCGCGACTCTTTGGCACCTATATTTTGGGGGTCACCTCATCCACAGTATCAACCAAAGTCACTCCACAGTCCATCTTTTTTGTTGCCTTCATTTAAATAAGACACCCCATGGAACATTTGAGCTCCAGTATGGACTAAAACCAGGGAGAGAGTCCCTGCAAGCACAGATATAATGTTCTTACATGTAGCTAAGGTGCATGTATGCAAATATGAATATAAATACTTATGTTTAAACTCATCTTAAACTTTACCAGAAGGAGGCTAGCTTCTTCCTCTCCTTCTAATGTAAGAGGCTCTGTATGACATGAAGACTGTGTGGTCGATGTAATAACATCCCTTTCATATATTAGAGCTGTGACATTTTTCCTCTTGTTCCTCATGAATGTTATTTTGTGTCAGGGTGTTTCATTTTGTCTGTTCTGTTTGTCCTGTTTTGTTTCACTTGGTGTTGAGTCTTTTTTAAAAAACTGCTGAACGACTAAAAAGTGCATTTTTGTTTTCTAAAAATGTTGATTTTATTGAAAATCCATGAAAGGTAATGTTCAAAGTGCAAGTCTCAAATGTGACACTATCAGAGTCTGTGCTCCTCCAGAAACAATACCAACAAACTGCTGTTATCCCATCCATCCACTAATGTTGTCTAGACTGAAATGTCTCATCCCAAAGATTAACTCCTGAGAATTTTGTTTTACAGATATTATAGATCCCCCAAGGATAAACTCTGCAGACATGGTGACCCTGCAGACTTGGTGACCCTGCAGACTTGGGGACCCTGCAGACTTGGTGACCCTGCAGACTCGGTGACCCTGTGTTGTTTAGGTCAAATCTTGATGTTCTCATCAGTGGAACATCCCTGACTTTCCCTGCAAGGCATCTTCAGTTTATTCATTCTTTTCCTTTGATTCAGTCCTCTGGTTCATGACCAACTATCTGCAAAACCAGTACCATACCCAGTACCATGCTCCTCAGCTGTTCCCATCCATTACAGCTGCTAAAGTTCAGTAAGTGTGGCTTACTTCTGCAGCGTTCTTAAGCCGATCAGCAGAGCAGAGGAGAAAACTGAACACTAACTTTCTCTAACCATGGTCAGCTTCAAACCCAGACAAGAACCCGTCCTGCTGCAGACCGTACAGACCTGAGGGATCTCTGCACTTCATCTGTAAATCAGATCTGTGTGCAGGTCTACGTCATGATCCCAGTGATACTCTGTCTTCATTTCTTACAATAGGAGGAAGTTGAATATTCATATACCGTCACTGAGTGAGAACTCTAACATCGTCATTGACGACAGTGATTCTGGAGGACTTACTGGCACGGGTGCAGAGACTGGATGACCATCACAGCCGCTCCATTAGCAAACTTATCAGTGAAACTCATGGCTCCGTACACGAAGGCCCCGCTTTGCTGCAGACACACAGTAAGGTAAAGAAAGAACAGGGCAGGTAAGGTTGTGTTTACAGCTTCCACAAACACAGACACGTGCACACAAACACACACACACACACACACACACACACACACACACACACACACACACACACACACACACACACACACACACACACACACACACACACACACTCAGGAGCAGAGTCACACTTGTGCAGCTGGACTCACAGCAGGACATGTCTTCACGTGGATATTTCTTTCTTATATTCACATGAGGGTTTTATCTTCTCTAAAATACTCCTGACTTCTTCTTCTTGTTACAGCGCCGGGGTTTAACACATGGTGAGAATGTGAGGAGGTCAGGATGCAAAACTGTCTTTTAGAGCTGAGTCAGGCTTGGACCAGGTCTTAGTTCTGCTGCTATAGGCTTAGACTGACACACTGGGATCCTGTCTTTCCCTCTCTCTCCTCTCTCTGCCTGTCTCTCACTTTAACTCTTCCTGTCCCATTAAAGTTACTAACCATAGACCTTTCTGGAGTCCCTGAGCTCCCTTGTCTCGTAGGTTCCTCTGGATCTCTGCTGTAGATTCCTTTTTTGGGATCTGTTATTCATCCTTTATTTCTTTCTTTTCTTCTTTCTTTCTTTCCTTCTTTCTTACTTTCTTTCCTATTTTGTTTTCTTTCTCTTTTTTCTTTTTTCTTCTTTCTTTCTTTCTTTCTTTCTTTCTTTCTCTTTGTTCTTCCTTTTTCCTTTCATTTCTTCAATCCTTCTCCATTTTTTCTTTTTCTTTCTTTCTTTCATTTATTCATTCATTCATTTTTCCTTTCAATCCTTCATTCCTTCAATCATTCTTCCATTCTTTCTTTTTTCTTTCTTTCTTCACTTCTCTTTTTGTTCTTTCCATCTTTCTTCATCCTTTATGTCTCCTTTTCTTATCCCTTCCTTTCCTTCTGTCATTCTTTCACCATTTATTCTCCTCTTTTTCTTTCTTCTCGACTCCCTCTCTTTTCTCTTTTCTTAGACCTTTCTTGAGTCCCTGAGCTCCCTTGTCTCGTAGGTTTGCACACACACACACACACACACACACACACACACACACACACACACACACACACACACACACATCTTACCGTCTGATCAGCGATGAGATCGGCAGTCATGGAGAGCGAAATAACCAAGAGTGTGGCTGACCCCGCCCCTAGCAGCATGGCCGCTCCATACACCTGCTGGCCCATACTGGTATCCAACAGCACCCAGGAGGAGAACGCCAGAATCAGCAGGAGGCCTACGAAGTACGTGAGCTTCATGAAGAGAGGAGAGAGAGAGAGAGACAGAGAGAGAGAGAGAGAGAGAGAGAGAGAGAGAGAGAGAGAGACAGGGGGGTTAAAACTCATCAAGGTTGTGTCATGTTATTAATACAGGCAAGTCTTAGCCGTGGTCACTCCTCCTCAGTCTCTTCAATAGGGATGTAAGGATATATCACAAGGCTGTAAAACATCAATACAAATAAGGGTGGATTAAAATCAATTCAACAAAATGTGTATCTGGATATTATTTGTAAACAGTAGGAGGCGCTATCTGAAAATAGCTACATACATAAAGATTGTTATCATTGTGGTAAATATAATTAACAGCTGTCTCAAAAAGTGGAACAAACAGTATTATTATTATTATTATTATTATTCACTTAATCATCACTAACTAGTAAGCAGGCTTGTTTAACTACCTCATAGACTCATGTAATGCACATCCAGCATTTCTACACAGACCTAAATAACATCAGCCGTCGCCAGCATCAGCAGCCGGTGAACCGAGGGCGTCTGATTCAGGAATGTACTCGTAGCAGTGAGTCTGGTCGGGACATGCCTCCGGATTAGCCTTGCATTAACTGTTGGCAGCTTACATGCCAAGTATGTCAAATAAGCTTTTTTCAAAGTACAACCAACTATTTTCAAAAGTGCCCAAAGAGAAAGGAGCATAATCAGCAGCATGTGATCGCTTCAGAGAAACCGCCTCACCAGACGTCTCCCTCAGAGACCTCGGGGGTTTGTCTGAGTTGCTGCTCAGAGCGGGTTAGGATGGCTGTACCTCCTTTATACAGCTTCTCTCTCTAAGAACACTACCAGTCAAAAGTTTGGACACACCTTCTCATTCAATGTTTTTCATTTATTTTAATTATTTTCAACATTTTAGATTAATACTGAAGACATCAAAACTATGAAATAATCTGGTTTTGCCATAATCTGGATTACAACAGTAGTCAAATAGAGCTATCCATTGTGTACTAACCCTACCTCTGAACAACACAACTGATGGTCTCAAACACATTAAAGCTGGGGTTGGTAATCAGATTTAGATCCACTTTTTGTTATACTGGTTAAAATGATCTTTATGTCCTGATGGTAATCAATACATAATGTGTTCTGTAAAAAGAGAGAAAAAAAGCTGCTATCTACAGCCGGAGTAAACCTTGGAAAACACCAACCAATCACCGTTTTTGGGGTCCAAAATTTTAAACCATTCAAATCCCGTCCTGCCGTTCTGCCCGCCTCCTGCAGAGCGTACATTTCCCCTGCGTGCACTCCGAGTTTCCGTCTCCTGCCTCTGCTTCCCCTGACTCTACTGACTGCCCCTCTCGCTCCACCTCGGGCCTGTCCCCTCTGACCCGATGAGGGGCTTTGCTCAGGACTGTAGTCCGGATCAGAGTCTAAAAAGCTCTCACCACGGAGGCTCTGACAAGCAGAAGAATGAATGACATTTAGTAAGTCCTACAGAGATGTAGATGTACTGTAGCGTCCGTCCGGACGCTGTAGGGACGACGAGCAGATTCGTGAACACGTTTAGTTTTAATAACCGGTCACTGTCGGCCGTTACCACGACAACCAACAAAACAACAATCCATGTTTGAATGAATGAAGAACTTCTCCTCTTGTCTCTCCTCTCTCCCGCTCACACACTCTACACCTCTCCTGATGCCTTCACTAACCGTCAACACTGTAGGAATTAAGAGCATCTACACTGAACATGTTTAACAACAGTAGAGCTGTTACAGTATTATATATGTGTTATAACTTTTCTCCTGATATCATGTCACCATGACAACTGGATAATGTTAGCATGACAGTTGTGAGTGCTAACAGCAGCCATGTTTATTTGTGTTTTTAACTTTCACTATGAGAATGTTTTGGTGAGGACCGGTTTTGAATCAGTCACCATCATATGGTCGCAAGTCAGCGGCGCTCGTGCATGTGAGCGGGGGGGGCGTTGTTTTGGAGGAGCTCTGAGGGAGGAGGGGAGGGGTTAGACGGAGTCATGAGGAAATGCTACATTGAAATTCATGCCAGTTTTCCGAGACTGCCAACCCCAGCTTTAAGAAGGCAAGTCATTCTACAAGTGAACTCTTGACAAGGCTCATGCTAATTAGAAACCATTCCAGGAGACCACTTCATGAAGCAGACTGAGAGAATACCAAGAGTGTGCAAAGCTGTCATGAAGGAAAAAGGGGGCTACTTTACAGAATCTAAAATATTAAACATATTCTGCTTTGTTTAACACTTTTTAAACAATTAAATAATTCCATATATGTTCTTTCATGGTTCTGATGTCTTCAGTATTAATCTACAGTGTTTACAATAATTAAAATAAATACAAACCCTTGAATAAGAAGGTGTATCCAAACTATGACTGGTAGTGTGTATCATAATCATGCAGCACAGGAAGCAGAGTCTCTCTCCACGGTCTGTCAGAACCCTCAGCCCTCACTGAAAACACTACAGGCTGATGGGCATCGCTCCAAGCGACCAATCAGGTGTCTAGATGTCATATTTTGTCTCCCCCCCTCCCTCACCTCCTCTTTCCTGAAAGTTATTCTGCAAAACAAACTGTGTTTCACTTCCTCCTCATCTCTCGCTTTGGTAAAATGTAGACAAACTTGAACCTCCGGGCACTTTCAGACATCCTCACTAACAGCTGACGGGCAGAATTCCTCTCTGTGTTTTACTTCCTGTTGGCTGGAGATTCAGCTGCATGCCATGTCAAGGCAGCTTTAATGACTTAGCACATTTAAAAACAACAATGTGCTTTACAAAGTACAAAGGTAGAAGAAGAAGGGGCGGCTGTGTCTCAATGAGTTTCACAAGAGATGAAATCTGCATGTCATACTTTGAAACACTTTAAAATACAGAAGAGTCTCTACAGAGGAGTGGATGTTAGAGGCTGGAGAGCTGAGAGAGGATTCAGGATGACACGACTCCATGACCTCGTGATTTTTTTGAGTAATTGTTATTTTTGGGCATTTTCGCATTTATTGGTTGGAGAGAGACAGGAAATGAGGGGAGATATAAGACCTGCAGAGTCAGTGACATTTTTCAAATCCCTTCTTAAGACTCACTTTTAGCTTTTCAGCTTTTTATTTTTATTCTCTATCTAACTCATTTTATTAGATTTAATTTTATTTGATTATTTGTTGTTTTATAATTTATTTTTTCATTTATTTCTTTAATGTTCTTAATATATACCTCTCCATTTTCTCTGATGTGATGTCATCTTCTTCTTAAAACATTTTTATTATCCTTCCATGCCTTAATTTACTTACTTATTTACATATTTATTTACTTACTTACTTATTTACATATTTATTTACTTACTTATTTCTTTACATATTTATTTATTTGCATATTTATTTATTTACTTACTTATTTACATATTTATTTAATAACTTAACTATTTACAAATTTATTTATTTACTTATTTCTTTACATATTTATTTATTTGTATATTTATTTATTTACTTACTTATTTACATATTTATTTAATAACTTAACTATTTACAAATGTATTTATTTACTTATTTTTTTACTTATTTATTTACATATTTATTCATTTACTTATTTATTTAAACATTTATTTAAACATTTATTTAAACATTTATTTAAACATTTATTTATTTACATATTTATTAATTTATTTACTTACTTATGTATTTATTTATCTATTCTTTTATTTATTTATTTTTTACATTTTATCTATTTTAAAAACCTCTTTAACAATGATTTATTGGTGGACTGTCTCACCACTTTATTCATTTTAAATTACGTTAATTTTTTTTAATATTTTGAGTTGTATTTTGTTTTCTGCATTGTTAAAATTTCTACACTTCTCTCCGCCTGTTAAAGGTTTATTTTGTCACTCTGACATGTGAACTTTAGGAGCTGGGATGAAACTGTCTGATTGAGTGCTGAGTCACAGCTGCCTGTCAACCAGAGACTTCATTTAAAGATGTGAAACTTGAGATATGTTACAGTCTGGAAATGTGGAACCAAGTCTTTAAAAGAACCAGGTTTCAGTCTCCATACGTCTTTTTGCTACGATGGGTGTTCACCAGTCTGACTCTGCCATTAGTCCTCGTGTATTTGAACCAGTTCAGGTCTGATGAGGATGAACTGTGAGCTTTTACTTACACACTTTCCAATGAGTTTACTGACAGGCTTCATGATGAAGGAGGATATGAAGCCACTCAGGTACATCACTAAGGGGATTGTTGCGATGTAGTTCTGTTGGAGAGACAGAAGAGACACAATGAGGACAGGACATACTGGATGTTTCCATGTGACTCAGGGAGTGTGTGGTTGTTGTGTTGGTGTGTTACCTTGGGCAGTCCCAGAGTGTTGATGAGATACATGGAGATGTAGGTCTGAGACAGATTCACGATCAACCTCGTGGACATGTAGAGTAAGGCCACCTGCACAGAGGAAGCACAGAGTCAGAGGATTCAAGATGAAGTTACCTCAAGGCGTCTGTGTGTTTGTTCTGAAGAGAATCTATCCACCTGATAAAAAGATGGCTGCCGCAGCCAACACTTCCACTGCAGCAGAGGGGAGGTAGGCTTAGGTCGAGGCAGCAGAGGTCTCCGTTCCCCCCTCTCATCCTCCTCTTCCTCGTCTCTGTCCCCTCCTCCTCCTTCCGCTTTGCGCTCCGTGGTCCCCAGGTGGAAAAGGAGAGAGAAAAAAGCACCGATGCCCAACACGATCAACGCCAGGTTCTGGAATCAAACACACGATGAGACAGAGTTATTATGACCCTGCTCTCTTACTGATCATCTGTCTGTGTAAGATGCTTCATTCTGATTTGTCTTTCATAGGATTTTTGTGACTCAAGAGAATCAAAATACAGTCACAGGGACAGGCTGAATTATCTACCTTAAAGGTGACATATTATGCTCTTTTTCATCAACATATATTGGTCTAAGAGGGTCCCCAAAACATGTCTTGAAATCAGATTTTGGTCTGCCTGTAAACCCCTCTTTTTCAGCCCTGCTCAGAACAGGCTGTTTTCTGTGTCTGTGCCTTTAAATGAGAATGAGCTCTCTGACCACGCCCCCTCAGGAAGTGGGTGTGGCCTCGGCTCTCCAGCACGTTGATCTGATGTTTACATGTTGGCTGAATATACACGGCTGCTCACAGACCCGCGTTACTTCAACCCTCTGAATCTGATCCAGAATCTGATCCTGACGGAGAGGCGCCTGCAGCAGGACCTTTCTGAAGGATTGGTCACAGATTTAGTGTTTCTTGTTGTTTTATTTGTCAGTATGTCGACGTGTGTCTTGGTACACAGCTACCAACATGTAGCTATGCGGCTATGCTAACTAGCGCTAGCACTTTTCCATGATAAATAAAAATCATCCACTAGATCTTCAAATTTGCAGACGTGGGGAGTAAAACCGACCTTTGTGTTTATTAAGACAGCCTACAACTAGCATGCCTCCCTCCTAAGCTCCTTGTTAGCACACATGTGTGCAGGGAATGAAAAACGGAGGAGGGGTTGAGTTGTATTTTATACAGTCTATGGGCTGAACAAGCTCCGAGCTCTGACTTCCTGTTACAGACCGGATGGCGTTGTGACGTATGAAAAACACTGAAAACTGAAACGGCTGGTTTCAGCACACATTTACAGAAAGGTGGAGAAATCAGAACAGGGGCAGAATGGATTCTTTTCATTTCAGGGGGTTTGTAGACAGGGACACATATTTCAGGGAGAGAACCATCAAAAAGTCCATTTTGCATGATATGTCACCTTTAAGATATTACAGAAGCAAAAGTGTTAAAGGAGTGAAATGTTGATGAGTTTAACACTTTAACCCTGATCCTGATATCTGATCGACTACATGAATTATTTAAACAGTGAAGATGTTCTGGTAAAAATCAAAGACTAAATGTGACTAAGACTGACAGGCTTTTTAGTCTAAAGACTAAGACTAAGACGCCAAAATGAACACTGCCTCCATCATTCTGTCGTGTTCATCAGAACTCGTTCTCACCCTAAAGACCGGCATGTCTTCTGGTCCAAGCGCTTCACCGAGGGGGTCTCCACCCTCTCCAGCATGGACATGGAACAGGAGGAAAGCCACTGCGTACACCGTGATGTTGGCTATAACTGTGAAGGAATATCTGGACACACACACACACACACATTAAGGATCTTCATGTTACCTGGCTTGTTTACTGTCTGTTTTTTGTCAAACTCACCTGTATGCAGTCAGTTCCACTTTGGCGTGCTCACAGGTGACCAGCTCTGGGATCAGAGACAGGTGGGAGATCTGCGTGGCCGCCCAGCCGAACTGAAAGACGATGATGAACGGGACAAAGTAGATCAGACTGACCCACTGTGGGGTGAAGGAGTCACAGCCCAGACACTGGTTGAAGATGAACGCAAAGGACAGCATCACACTCAGTGTACCTGGAGAACACACACACACACACACACACACACACACATACTAATAAAGAGACGGCACTGAGAGGACCGTCAGTGTAGAATCTATGGAATACAGATATCATCAGATCTAAGTCACCCCAATGAACTTTTGATGGATGTCCTCACACAGATTCAAATCTCATTGTCTTTGATGTCTTTGTCCTTGAAGTAGAAACTGTTGTAAGAAGTGGTTGTGTTTGGAAGGTCATCACTGATTTATAAATGTTCTAAAATGTTATAGTTATTAATATTTGAAAGTTAAATAAACGCCTGTGGTCACCTTTAAATAGATAAAAGGGAACTAAACTAAAGGTTGGTGATTCACAGCTTCTCCTTCATGAGGCCACTGTTCTCAAACAGAGAGGGTGAGCAGGGGAGCATTTCAAACTACAATCTGACCCAATCACTCAATATTAACATTTCTACAAACTGAAGCTGCAACTCTAAGAATTTAAAATGTTAATGTTATTAATAATAATAACAATATAACTCTTTTTATTATTATTATTATTATTATTAATATTATTATTGTCATTGTTAGAATTAGTAGTAGTGTTGTTAGTTTTTAAAGTTGTTATTCATTTTATAATTATTGCTATTATTATTATTACTATCAGTATTATTATTATTCTTATTATCATTAATATTGTTATAATTGTTTTATTATTATTTTTAATAACAATAATATTATTATTGTCATTATTAGAAGTAGTAGTAGTGTTGTTAGTATTTTAGTTATTTATTTTATAATTATTGCTATTATTATTATCATCATTATTATTATAATTATTATTATCATCATTATTATTATTATTATTATTATTATTATTATCAGTTTTATTATTACCAGCATTATTAATCGTATTATGCTTTTTGCTATTGCGTATTGCTATTATTATTATTATTAATATTATTATTAGCAACAGTATTATTATTAATGTCATTATTATCATAATAATAATACTAAATAATAATAATAATAATAATACATTTTATTTAGAAGCGCCTTTCAGAGCACTCAAGGTCACTTTACAGACAGATAAAAAACACAATAAATAAAAGAACACGATAAAATAAATAAAAACAACAAGCAAAGTAACACCAAGTTAAAATGAAGCAGTGGAAATGAAGCAGGGAATGCAGTTTGAAACAGATGGGTTTTGAGTTTTGATTTGAAGAGGGGTAGTGAGTCAGAGTTTCGGATGTCCGGTGGGAGTGAGTTCCAGAGTTGGGGAGCAGAGCGACTGAAAGCTCTGCTCCCCATGGTGCTGAGACGGGCAGGGGGGCACAGAGAGGTGGAGGGAGGAGGAAGACCTGAGGGAGCGAGAGGGGGTGACGGTGTGGAGGAGATCAGACAGATACGGAGGGGAGAGGTTGTGGATGGCCTTGAATGTGTAGAGGAGGATTTTGAAATTGATTCTGAGTTTGACCGGGAGCCAGTGGAGCTGCTGGAGGATGGGGGTGATGTGGTGAAAGGAGGGGTTCTGGTGATGATGCAGGCTGCAGAGTTCTGGACCAGTTGAAGTTTATGGAGGGATTTGTGAGGGACACCGAAGAGGAGTGAATTACAATAATCGATACGGGAGGTGACAAGACTGTGGACCAGGATAGCAGTGGTGTGAGGGGTGAGAGAGGGGCGGAGACGGTTGATGTTGCGGAGGTGGAAATATGCAGACCGGGTTATGCTATTGATGTGAGAGTTGAAAGAAAGTGAGCTGTCGAGGATGACACCCAGACTCTTTACCTGGGGGGAGGGGGACACTGTTGAACTGTCTATGGAGAGGGAGAAACTGTCGGCTTTGGATAAGGTGGATTTGGTGCCTACAAGGAGGAGTTCTGTTTTATTGCTGTTGAGTTGAAGGAAGTTGGATATTAATATTAGTATTAGTATTATTAGTAGTAGTAGTGGTAATTTAAAAGTAAGATTGACCTTTGAAATCGAGCTGTATCAATTTTGATCCACACATTTCAACACGGTTTGACTATATATTAAGTCATGAAATATTAATTAGTTTTACATTGCATCAATCCAGTAAATATTCTTCTTGAAGTTTCAGGAACAATTTGAAAGTTTTTCATAATTGGTAAAAAATATCCCTGAAGAGCCTCGAGTGGGTCTCTGATCCACAGCTGACATTTCTGATGTCTCAAAAAATATATCACAGTGATGACGTCGAGGTCTCAAAAACTGATACAGGGGTTATGGGTTTAATTATTCATGAACATTTTAAACAGAGCTTTCTGTGCTGGCAGAAACTTAAATACCTTTTATTCTGCGGTCAGTTTTACAGTTATTTTGCACACCCCCCTTCTGTGCTGTGAAAATGTTAAATACTTCAAAGTCATTTTAAAATCAAGTCCTCCTGTATGTTGTATAGGAGTGATATTTAACAAGGAGTATCTATACTTTGACTCAAGTCATGAAGTGGTATTACTTTGCCTTACACAGCCCGGTCTGACCACTCTGACTCAGCAAGAGGTTTATAATAAAGCTCCCCTCGTGTGTGTGTGTGCGTGTGTGCGTGTGTGTGAGTATGTGAGTGTGTGTGTGTCACTGGGCTACATGCACTCTCCATGTCATTACAGAGTCTTGTAAACCTGATCTGCCTAGATCAGTATCAATAAAATATATGCAAAGAGTCCAGTATGGGATCATAGTCCAAACAACAGTTTCATAAACAGAGTTTTAATGTGTGTAACAGCTAACTGACCTAAAAACAGAGACCCACTACAGGACATGACTTTAACCTTTAGCCACCCAACATGTACAACATGCCACAGGATACCTGAACAGAAACGTGCAGTATGAGTTTTTAATATTTATTCATGTAAATATGAAATATTGTCTTGGACTAAAGGTGAGCGGGTCTTTCCTGTCAGAGCCCCGACCCTCTGGAACAAACTCCCAGAGACTCTTTATTAGGGAGGTAAGGATATATCACAAGAAGGTCAAACATCAATACAAATAAGGGTGGATTAAAATCCATTCAATATTATTTGTATCTGGATATTATTTTTAAACAGTAGGAGGCGCTATCTGAAAATAGCTACATACATAAAGATTATTATCATTGTGGTAAATATAATTAACAGCTGTCTCAAAAAGTGGAACAAACAGTGTGTGATAAATATGAAGACAGGTAATAAACAGGACCTGTAGAGATTTGATTCTTCCCTGCATTAGTTTCATTTCAGTGTAAAGTGAAACAAAGAATACTTTCCTGTTAAAGCTCCATCCTTTCTGAAACTGAAACAGTTCATTGATTCATTTGACCTACCAACCAGGTGCCATGTTTTCCTCTTGCCGTAGTTTCCACAGCCGGGGGTTCGGTCAGACTCGTACCCAACGAGAGGAGTGGAGATCGCATCAGCTATCTGCCCGATCAGCAGCAGCACACCTGAACCAGCAGAGGGAGAGTTTCATTAAACCAGTGATAGACAACGACAGTCCATGTGTTATCAGATAAGATACTTCATTGATACACAGGTGTTGCAGAAACACAAACATAAGCATGAATCCAGA
>NC_048286.1:32880900-32899203 GCF_009762535.1 Notolabrus celidotus
TAACAGTTTCCTAACCTGTGCTCTGTGAACTCTCCTACCCTTAATTCCCCTGTCTTCCTCCTCCTCCTCATCGCTCTGTGTCCCAGACTTCTTACACCTCAGAACAACATGCTGGACTCCTCCTCCTGATATCCCTCACACACCTGTCTGCTGTGTCCCTTTCATTTTTAGATGGAGTCCTGAGGAAATGCTAGTTTTCTGTGACTACCAACCTGAGCTTTAAGGTGGGATCTTCATGCTCAACACACACTCCTCTCAGGGAATAAAAACACATCACAGGAATGACAAGATTAAGATTTTTTAATGGAGTTATCTGACTTTCCATCCTCAAAGCCAGAGAAAGAAGAAAAATAAACAAATTTTAAAATACATGTTATTAAAAAACATCGAGGAACACACCTGAAACTACAAAACAAACTTTCTGAACAACTCAAAAAGAGACAAAACATCGTTCCAAATCGTAGACAATCTTTTTTTTAGTTACAAATTAAAACAGGAAAAAAGTCTTCTCATAAACATCTTTATAAACTTTTGATTCTTTTGTTTGTAAGGTTTCATCTGAGGGTGAAAGTGTGTGAGAATAACATGAAGCCTGGTCCGTTGCAGGAACCCGGCGAAGCGACGTACTGTTTACTTACAGTGTTCTCCTTTAAACCAACAAACCTTCAGAGACCATGTGCGAGAGGGAGAGAGCTGCAGCCGGTCATCCAGTCGAGTCTTTGTGTGATGAGCTGGAGGAAGAGTGTCGGTACATGTTTCTAATCTGTGTGCAGGCGTAGTCCGGCAGTCTCAGTGCCTCCTGTATCCTTTGATTTCTGTTATACACGTCTAACTCTTCTGAACCAGTCAGTCAGGAAGAAAAAAACCTACCAATTAAAAGTCCCTCAGAATCAAGAGAAAGGGCCAGGCTGAGTCCAGGTTTTCAGATTTCTTGATCCAGTTCCATTTGGGACCATAATTAGATTGCGACACCGTCTCTTGTACGGTTAGTCCACGCTCACAGCTCCGAGGCCGATCGGGGACAATTCCCACTCTTGTCTGCTTGGTCGGCGCAAAAGAAAATCAGTGAAGCAGCTTAGCAAACATGTTCTGCTGCCCGATGGTCCAGCCAGTCCAGCTGACCCCAAGGCAAAGTAGGTTCTGAGCACTGAGGAGTGACATGAGGGAGGGCTATGGCATAGAGGGCTTAAGACAGAGAGAAGGAAGGAAGCTGAGATGGAGAACGGAGACCGCTGTGACGTCTCCTTTTTCATTTGTGTCTCTGGATGGCTTTCCTCTTCCTCCTCTTAAAGAAACAGCAGCACCTGCAACACAGGAAACACACTTTAACCCCAACACAGGAACACAGAACTAGGGGAAAAAACATGCATTGCAACAAATTTCATTTTTGCAATTCATATTACAGCATTCAAATACAGGATACAGGATACAAATACAGTGTGTTAAATAGTTAGATATAAAACTGCTTAGGTGCATTTCGACCAAAAGTTCCAGGGTCTTTTAACCCCCAGAACTAAAAGGTTCCTGTGCCCCCTTGTTGTCTAGGTTTCGACCGCGGGCTGAAGTCCCGGGTAGATTGTGCAAATCAGGCCAGTGACGTTTACCATAGAAGCAGACGGACAGGCAGGTATCATTATGAGCAACACAACAGTTAGCCTGTTAGCATGAAGAGAATCAGCTGGTGCTGTTTTAGATGGTGCTATATTTCATCACAGATGGATTCACTGAATCAACACGTGAGAGGAGATAAGCGCGAGTAGCAAAGACGTTTCAACACGGCTTTAAAATCCTTTTGAACTCAAAAAGCCGTGATCGCAGAGATCGGCCGGTGTTTTGGTTTAAACAGCGACCCTGTTAACTGGAGACTCTCAGCCGGATGCATCCCTCATAAACGTCTTTAGACCATCATTAAATATCTGATGAGGATATTTTGAAATCTTAATAAAAACTAAACTAGTTTGCATTCCCAGGAACTCCCTCTGTGTTTCAACAGCTGTGTAAACTCCACAAACACTGACACTTTCAGCTGAAGGTCTCCAGTTTACAGGGTCACTTTTAAAACCGGAACACCGGGAGGAGAGACGCATTCACGCTGGGCTGAGAGAAGACTACTGTTACAAGCTGCTAAATCAAGAGAATCACAGCTTCTTCTTTTGAAAAGTACACACACATACAAAAAAGATAGAAGAAATAAAAACTAATGAAAGAAAGAGAAATCAAGAGAATCACAGATGTGTGTGATGTTATTGTGGACGGAGGGAGGAATAAAAACACTGAGGTTAATCTACCAATCAGATACGTTCAGCATTAAAGTACTACCCCCCTAGCTGGGGCTTTTCAGGGGGGAGATTAACTTCCCCTGAACTAAATTTAGACCCTGGTTCCTCCAGTCGAAATGCATGTAGTTCTGGGGTAAAGTTCATGCGGTCCAAAAACGCCTTTTGTTGGCATGTTTGATTTTCACTTTCTGTCTTCTACAAAGTGTTCGGTCATGTCAGTGACCAATAAGAGTGAGGGGTTAGGGCAATTTGATATGAGGAAGTCACGAGAGTAAACACACTAAAGGGTTTTAGATCACACCGATTGACTGTCATTAATAACAAGCTTCTCAACACCTGTGTGAGAGGTGCAGGCTGTGTGTGTGTGTGTGTGCGCCTGTGCGTGCGTTCGTCCTTACTTGGTATCGTCAGCCACTTCCACCTCTGCGTTTGCTGTGATTGGTGCGTTAGAGTGTCCTGCAGTTGGATCGTCTGTGTTCAGATCCCCGTTTGTTGAACTCATCACCTGTTGGGGACAAACAGAAGAAAGGTAGATAAGTGACGGAGGTAGAGATCACACGTGGGGAAGGAGGCAAACTGAAAGACTGCTTTAACATCCACACTGAAGCAGGTAGAGATGAGAGAGGGAGAGAGAGACGTCTGTGGGGGAAACAACATGCTTCCTGTAAACTCTGCTGAGTGTTCCTCACAGCCGAACGACTGAGACAGTAACGGTCCATAACACTGAGGAGGGGGGGGTCCACAATCTAAACTCAGTGACCTGTGGACCTCAGTCTTCTTTCAGCTGGTGTTTTGGCCACATTGAAATCATAACGATGAAAAATCAAACAACAAGCTAATGGACACAGATGTTAAGCGACGTGCTGGACTCCAGTCCAGAGTCTTACCCTGCCTTGGTGTTGGTCTCTGTTCATAATCTGACATAGAGTACGGTCTAGACCTGCTCTGTTTGAAAAAGCGTCTTCAGATAACATTTGTTGTGATTTGGCTCTTTATAAATAAAGATCTAAGAAGTTAGTCTGCCTTCAGAACATCCAACCAGCTCTCTTCCTACCAACAGGTTCATGGAGCACACGCTGCATTCTTCTGCTTATGCCAACATGTCTGCTACCAAGTGAGTCCATGCACACCTGAGACATAAATAAAGTGTCCCAGACCAAACTAGTAACACCCTGCCCCACAGCAGTCCCATGTGGGGGGACTTATTGAGGTACAGACTTGAGGTAAGGTCTACTGCAGAGACAGAGAGAGTCATGCACGCAGAACCAGACAGAGAAGTAAGCAGACAGACAGGAAGCAGAGCTGACCCTTCCTATAAGTACCTGGACAGACCCGCCCAGCCTATCAGCAGTGAGATGGGAGCCCAGCAGCTCTCGATTGGTCACTGGAGTGGGCTGGCTGCCTTTTCCCTCTGGAGACTAGAGAGGAAAGCCGGACGCAGGCAAAATCGAGACAGGGGGAGGAGGGAGGAGGAGGAGGAGGGGAGAGGGAGATCGGAGGAGTGATGGAAAAAGGGAAACAATAAAGAAAGGTGAGATGGAAGAGGAATGACATGACGAGGGGAGGATCGTGAGAGAGGAAGTAAAAGCAGTGAACGAAGGAGAGGCGGGCGGAGGAACAGAATGAGGACAGAGTAAAAAAAAGAAAAGAAACAGTGAATACAGAGTCAGTATCTGAAGGAGGAGCAACAGGAGAGTCAGCACTCGTACGAGCTTCCTCCAGAAAGGTAGGAGGTGGTCCCTTAGACCTCAGGGGCCACACACAAGCTGACTCTAAGGGACTTCTTAAACCAGGACAGATGAGCAACATATGTTTGTCATGGGAACAAGTAGGGGTGAGTGATAAAACCATGAAGTGAACCACGAAACTGATAAAAGAATATGATTGGTTCCTGTGCAGAATGGGTTGAAATGCTGTAAAACTTTAATTAACAGCTCAGGCGTTATGAGCTCAATCTGCAGACTCGTGTCAGACGCCTTTAACTCTCCTGCAAAGATTCTACAAAAGAATAAACAGCACAAAAACAACGCAGGTACAACATGAGGCTCATGAAAAAAACATTGATTAAAAGTCACTGATCTGATCCTGCTATGCAAGAAAGAGCATCTAGGCTAACCTGCTGCACTGAGGGAGGGAGGGAGGGAGGGATATGTCTGTTTATCATTTCACTTTAACTCTTCCTGTCTTTCCCTCTCTCTCCTCTCTCTGCCTGTCTCTCACTTTAACTCTTCCTGTCCCATTAAAGTTACTAACCATAGACCTTTCTGGAGTCCCTGAGCTCCCTTGTCTCGTAGGTTCCTCTGGATCTCTGCTGTAGATTCCTTTTTTGGGGTCTGTCATTCATCCTCTCTGTCTTTATTTTATTCCTTCCTTCTGTCTTCTTTCCTTTTTCCTTACTTTATGTCCTTTCTTTTCTTTCTTGCTTTCTTTACTTCTTTCCCCTTTTTATTCCTTCTTTCTTTCTTTCATTCCTTCACAATCTTATTCTTCTCGTCTCCCTCACTTTTCTCTTTTCTTAGACCTTTCTGGAGTCCCTGAGCTCCCTTGTCTTGAAGATTCCTTTTTTGGGGTCTGTCATTCATTCTTTTCTTCTCTATTTTATTCCTTCCTTCTTTCTTTCTTTCCTTTTTCCTTACTTTCTGTCCTTTCTTTTCCTTTCTTTCTTTCTGTACTTCTTTCCCCTTTTTTCCTTTCATTCCTTCTTCCTTTCATGTTTCTTCGTCCTTTATGTCTCCTTTTCTTATCCAGTCCTTTCTCTCTGTCATTCTTTCACAATCTTATTCTACTCCTCTCCCTCTCTTTTCTCTTTTCTTAGACCTTTCTGGAGTCCCTGAGCTCCTTTGTCTCGTAGGTTCCTCTGGATCTCTGCTGTAGATTCCTTTTTTGGGTCTGTTATTCATCCATCCTTTCTTTCTTTGTTTCTTTGTTTCTTTGTTTCTTTCTTTCTTTCTTTCTTTCTTTGTCCTTTATGTCTCCTTTTCTTATCCCGTCCTTTCCCTCTTTCATTTATTCTCCTCTTTTTCTTTCTTCTCCTCTCCCTCTCTTCTCTCTTTTCATAAACCTTTCTGGAGTCCCTGAGCTCCCTTGTCTCATAGGTTCCTCTGGATCTCTGCTGTAGATTCCTTTTTTTGGGGTCTGTCATTCATCCTTTCTGTCTTTATTTTATTCCTTCCTTCTGTCTTCTTTCCCTTTTTCCCTTTTTATTCCTTCTTTCTTTCTGTCTTTCTTTCTTTCATGTTTCTTCGTCCTTTATGTCTCCTTTTCTTATCCAGTCCTTTCTCTCACAATCTTATTCTACTCCTCTCCCTCTCTTTTCTCTTTTCTTAGACCTTTCTGGAGTCCCTGAGCTCCCTTGTCTCGTAGGTTCCTCTGGATCTCTACTGTAGATTCCTTTTTTGGGTCTGTCATTCGTTCTCTTTCTTTCTTTCTTTCTTTCTTTCCTTTCTTGCTTTCTTTACTTATTTCATTCCCTTTTCCTTTCATTCTTTCATTCCTTCTTTCTCTTTTTATTCCTTTTTCTTTTCATTCCTTTCTTTCTTTCATTCCTTTTTCCTTTCATTCTATCTTTATTTCTCTCTTTATACCTTTTTCATTTAATTCCAATCTTTCTGTCATTCTTTCATTCCTTCTTTCTCTCTTTATTACTTTTTCCTTTCATCCTTTCTTTTCTTCTTTATTTTATTCCTTCCTTCTTTCATTCTTTTTTTCTTTCCTTTTTCCCTTTTTATTCTTTCTTTCTTTCTTTCTTTCTTTCTTTCTTTCCATGTTTCCTCTGGATCTCTGCTGCTGTGGACGTGCCAGACTCCAGCTGTTGCAACTACTACTATCCGTCTCCCCACTATCATCTCTCTCTCTCTTCATCTCCCTCTATCCCTCTCTCCAACACGGTCTCAGCAGATGTGTGTCTAACATGAGTCTGGTCCTGCTGGAGGTTTCTGCCTGTTAAAGGAAGTTCGTCCTTGCCACTGTAACTTGCTAAATGTTGCAAAGTGCAGAGAAACATTTATTGTTGGTGCTCTGATGGGATTTCTACAATGATTGATGTTGCAAACGGTGTCATAAGTGTGTTCAGGCTCTGAGGGGTACAAGCAGAGAGAAGCCCCCCCCAGAAGAGAGACATGTGTGGAGGGAGCAGCACTATGAGTTGGATGCACAGTGGCAAGATGAGCACGTGTGTCCGTCAGTCACATACAAAAACATACACAGAGTTCCTGAGCTGTTAACACTACAGGTGTGTGCATACCTGGTTTTTGGTTTGCAGCGCTTTATCTCTGTTGCTTGCTTGAAGAGGAGTCTCGCTGGCAACTGGACCAATAGGAGTGGGCTAGAAAACAAAACGTTAAAAACATCAAATCTGAAAGCTTTGCAGGGATTGGGCTGAATTTGCTGATTTTGTTGTGTATGAAACGTGGAAGGAGCCCCCATGGTGCTAGGTCGGGAAAAACAAAGAGACGTGCAAATCAGGGGGCTTAGATTGCAATTTCCTGGGTACAGATTTTGGCTCTAACGGCATTTTTCTACTGCAGGAACTTTACCCCTGAACTACATGAGTTTCAACCGGTGGACCCAGGGTCTAAATTTAGTTCCAGGGAAGTTAATCTCCCCCCTGAAAAGCCCCTGCTAGGAGGGTAGTACTTTTCAAAGGTCAACGTATCTGATTGGTAGATTAACCTCAGTGTTTCTATTCCTCCCTCCGTCCACAATAACATCACACACATCTGTGATTCTCTTGATTTCTCTTTCTTTCATTAGTTTTTATTTGTTCTATCTTTTTTGTATGTGTGTGTACTTTTCAAAAGAAGAAGCTGTGATTCTCTTGATTTAGCAGCTTGTAACAGTAGTCTTCTCTCAGCCCACCGTGAATGCGTCTCTCCTTCCGGTGTTCCGGTTTTAAAAGTGACCCTGTAAACTGGAGACCTTCAGCTGAACGTGTCAGTGTTTGTGGAGTTTACACAGCTGTTGAAACACAGAGGGAGTTCCTGGGAATGCAAACTAGTTTAGTTTTTATTAAGATTTCAAAATATCCTCATCAGATATTTAATGATGGTCTAAAGACGTATATGAGGGATGCATCCGGCTGAGAGTCTCCAGTTAACAGGGTCGCTGTTTAAACCAAAACACCGGCCGATCTCTGCCACGGCTTTTTGAGTTCAAAAGGATTTTAAAGCCGCGTTGAAACGTCTTTGCTACTCACGCTTATCTCCTCTCACGTGTTGATTCAGTGAATCCATCTGTGATGAAATATAGCACCATCTAAAACAGCGCCAGCTGAGTCTCTTCATGCTAACAGGCTAACTGTTGTGTTGCTCATAATGATACCTGCCTGTCCGTCTGCTTCTATGGTGTCATCTGTGATGAATGGCATTCCTCTTTGTTTTACTGCCCTCTACTGGTCTGGTGGTGTAGTGCATTTACTGTTTTTTCCTCCATACATCACTGGCCTGATTTACACAATCTACCCGGGACTTCAGCCCGCGGTCGAAACGCAGACAACAATGGGGGCACAGGAACCTTTTAGTTCAGGGTAAAGTAGTTCTGGGGGCTAAAAGACTCCGGAACTCTTGGTTGAAATCTGTGGGCACAGATTTACAGGTGTCTTTTCTTTTCTTTACCTTGCACCAGAGGAGCTCTGTAAGTTTCAGCCTGGCTTCAGATCTCAGCTTACACAGAAGAGTCTCTTTGACTTTATGAAAACATGATTTTTAGTTCATGGCTTGACTTCATCAGTTACTGCTTTCACATTCGATAAGGTCATGTATCACCCGTCCCTTAAAACACAGGTACCTTAATCTTTGACAGCTCACTTAGTGCACCAAACACAAAAGACCCACTCCACACTCACCAGTGGTTTCCCTGTCCAGTCGTACTGGTAATCAAAGATGTATCCGTTCCTGTCGAAGAGGTCTGTAAAGAGTTTCCTCAGATAGTCGTAGTCCGGCTTCTCGAAGAAGTCAAGGCGACGCACATACCGCAGGTAGGTAGCCATCTCTTCTGTTACATAGAAATAAAAACACAAACACACAGTGGCAACAAATCAGTGGTTACATCAGTCAACACCTGGAATCAACATTTGGTTTTAGTGACAACCACCAGATCCATCTCTGATCCGCTGCGGTCCGGAGCAGGACCGCCGGACAGCTGGAGTCATGTGACCGAGGTTTTCCTCGCGGTAATCACTGAATCAAGGATTCTCCTCCTCCTCTCCTCCTCTCCTCCTCTCCTCCTCTCCTCATCCATGTTGTCTTTCTGGTCCTCTGAAAACCTCTGACCTGTTGACTCCAGGCCTGGCTCCGCTCATCATGACTTTGGTTTGTTGTTGTAGTTAAAGGTGACATATCCCGCTTTTTTCATCAACATATATTGGTCTAAGAGGTCCCCAAAACACGTCTTTAAAGTTTATGCTCAAAAAAACTCTTTGAAATCAGATTTTGGTCTGCCTGAAAAACCCTCTTCTTCAGTCCTCCTCAGAACAGTCTGTTTTCTCTCTGACCACGCCCCCTCAGGAAGTGGGTGTGGCCTCGGCTGTCCAGCACGTTGATCTAATGTTTACATGTTGGCTGAATATACACGGCTGCTCAGAGATCACGTTACTTCAACCCTCTGAATCTGATCCAGAATCTGATCCTGACAGAGAGGCGCCTGCAGCAGGACCTTTCTGAACCATTGGTCACAGATTTAGTGTTTCTTGTTGTTTTATTTGTCAGTATGTCGACGTGTGTCTTGGTACACAGCTACTAACATGTAGCTATGTGGCTATGCTAACTAGCACTAGCACTTATCCATGAAAACTAAAAATCATCCACTAGATCTTCAAATCTGCAGACGTGGGGAGTAAAACCGACCTTTGTGTTTATTAAGACAGCCTACAACTAGCATGCCTCCCTCCTAAGCTCCTTGTTAGCACACGTGTGTGCAGGGAATGAAAAACGGAGGAGGGGTTGAGTTGTATTTTATACAGTCTATGGGCTGAACAAGCTCCGAGCTCTGACTTCCTGTTACAGACCGGATGGCGTTGTGACGTAACAAAAACACTGAAAACTGAAACGGCTGGTTTCAGCACACATTTACAGAAAGGTGGAGAAATCAGAACAGGGGCAGAATGGATTCTTTTCATTCCCGGGGGGATTGTAGACAGGGACACAGATTTCAGGTAGAGAACCATTAAAAAGTCCATTTTGCATGATATGTCACCTTTAAGTGAAATACGATCTGGTGATAACACAGAGTGTTTTATTCTGAAAGTTAACCGGATGTTTTCATTTTGTTTTGGTGAAACCTGACTTCCTGTCCCGCTCCATCTGCTCTGTTGAGTTGATGCGTCGTGCTCCAGCATCCAAAAATAGAAGTCTTCTGTATCTGATCCGGAGGACTCCGACCTGCCAAATCAGAGACGCAGCTGGAACGCAACGGAGCGGATCCAGTGGAAGTTAACACATTGACTAGAATAGAAACCTATCAGATCTGGTGCTGTGACGGATCAGAGACGGATCTGGTTGAATTTGGCCGTCAGCATGAGGGTCTTTCTCTACTGGTGTGTTCTTTCATACAAACCTGGGAAGTTTTCACAGAGGACCTCTACAGGTGTGTCTCTCTTTGTGTCACCTATCTTCTGATAACGTTCTTTCAGCGTGTCCGCCTGAAAAGAGAAATAAACGTATTCATGACAGGAAATAAACAGATCTATGAACTGAGAGAGTTTGTTTGTTTTTCAGTATAATGGTATCTTTTTGCAGAAAATCTCTGAACTCGTGTTGAACATGACGCTGGCATTGACACCAGTACATAGTAGATGTCTTCCTACCTTGAGTCCCTGCCAGGGTAAGCTGCCTCGCAGGAAGTACATGAACATGTGGCCTAAAGCTTCAAGGTCATCTCGTCTGCTTTGCTCTGAAAGAAATAAAGAACAGTTATTGTCACACACACACAGCTCTTAAAGCGGTTTCATTTCTATGGTTGATGATGATGTTGTTGTTGTTGTTGGTGTGTGCAGCTAACCTTTCCCCAGATGTGTATTGATGCTCATGTATCTAGCAGTTCCAGTCAGACTCTTGTGTTCTCTGTAGGGGATGTGTTTCTTAGTCTCAGGGTCTATGTATTCCTTTGCCAGCCCAAAGTCTATGATGTGGATCGTGTGCTGCCTTTTGGAGCCGGGTCGGCCCACCAGGAAGTTCTCAGGCTTCACGTCTCGGTAAATCAGGCTTCTGGTGTGAACAAACTCCATCCGGGTTATCTGAAGACAACAACAGAAGACGAAAACAAAGAGAGCAGTTAACAAGTGTTCTCAGGTTTAAAGAACGTGTGTCAAAGAACTGAGACGAGTCGTTTCTGTACGAGAAGAACGGATCAGAGACGGACCGGACACAGATCTGTTTGTGTGCTTTGTGAAACAGACAGCATGGTTTTTGTCTCATGTGCACAGGTTTACCAAGCCCTGAGGTCTTACCAGTTGTATGGCTATCATGAGGACAGTCTTTAGAGAGAAGGTCCGGTCGCAGAGGTCAAACAGGTCTTCTAAGCTGGGTCCCAGAAGTTCCAGAACCATCGCATTGTATTTACCACATGGTCCAAAGTAAAATACTTGGGGTACGCCCTCTGTAAGGAAGAGAGAACAGGCATGGATCATTTATGTCAGTTTTACCCAAAACAAGACTTCACTCACCGAGTAACAGCTCCGGACAAATATTCAGAATGAAAGCAGAGTGTGAAAACGAGGGATGAAGAGCATCCCAGAGTGTTACCAAACTTTATGTTTGTCCTTGGAAGATATTCTTTAGAGCTAGCTTGCTTTGGACCAGGTCTTAGTTATGCTGCTATAGGCTCAGACTGCCTACCTGTCTTTCCCTCTCTCTCCTCTCTCTGCCTGTCTCTCACTTTAACTCTTCCTGTCCCATTAAAGTTACTAACCATAGACCTTTCTGGAGTCCCTGAGCTCCCTGGTCTCATAGGTTCCTCTGGATCTCTGCTGTAGATTCCTTTTTTGGGTCTGTCATTCGTTCTCTTTCTTTCTTTCTGTCCTTTCTAGCTTTCTTTACTTCTTTCTTTCCCTTTTCCTTTCATTCCTTTCTTTCTTTCTTTCTGTCCTTTCTAGCTTTCTTTACTTCTTTCTTTCCCTTTTCCTTTCATTCCTTTCTTTCTTTCTTTCTCTTTATTCTTTTTTCATTTCATTCCTTTCTTTTTCATTCCATCCTTCTCTCTTTATTCCTTTTTCTTTTCCCTCCTTTCTTTCTTTCTTTCTCTTTATTCCTTTTTCCTTTCATTTGAATCTTTCTGTCATTCTTTTATTCCTTCTTTCTCTCTTTATTCTTTTTTCTTTTCATTCCTTTCTTTCATTATAATCTAATTTGTTGAGATAAACATGAAAGGCTCAACCTCCAGTTTATGATAAAATGTTAAAACTGTAAGATTGAAGGTCCAGGGACAAACATAATGGTCCTCAATGATGCGGTCTACGGCAACATTCATTCTTCACACGTCAAAGATATCAGTCAAAGAGAATGGAGGGAATTGGCATGAATAGATATGGCACAAAAAAAGATTCTCACCTGAACATCCCAGCTGTTTGTAGAATCGATACTCTAGGTGGAGCTGTGGCGCCCGGGACTTAATCGGCTCCTAAACAGAAGAATTATCCGTCAGTTCAATTGCTGTAGACGTCCTCCAGCTGTGGACGTGCTGGACTCCAGCGGCAACAGCGTCTACTACTCGTCTCATCACTACCACCGCTCCCTCTCTCTCTTATTCTCCTCTATCCCTCTCTCCAACTCAGTCTCAGCAGATGTGTGTCTAACATGAGTCTGGTCCTGCTGGAGGTTTCTGCCTGTTAAAGGAAGTTTTTCCTCGCCGTTGTAACTAGCTAAATACTGTGAGGTGCATGCTCATGGTGGATTAAGGTGGGGTCAGACTGAGTCTTATCCTGTCTTGGTGTTGGGTCTCTGTTCATAATTTGACATAGAGTGGTCTAGACCTGCTCTGTTTGTAAAAGCATCTTGAGATATGTTCCATATTTAGACAACAGCGTCATATTCTAGCAGGTCAAATCTGAATCTTGAACATGTTTCAGATAGAAGTCGTGTTTTTATCTCTTTCAAGTCTGACTTTGTTTTCTGTCCTGAGTAAAGAGAAAATGTGAATAAAGAGAAATTGTTTTTTACCAGTTTGATTGCGACGTATTCGTTGGTGTACAGGTTCTTTCCAAGTCGTAGCTCGCCAAAGTTCCCGCATCCAATCTTCTTCCCGACCCGGAAGTTTGGTCCGACCATCAGGACCCCGGAGTTCGAGCCGCCACTTCGACCGCCGTGCCCCGATCGACTTCCCGCCTTTGAAGACATCCTCTTCCCCTCCTCGGTCTCTCCCTTCCCTCCACCACCCCCTCCCCCTCCTCCTCCTCCTCCTCCTGCTCCTCCTCCTCCTCCTCCCCCTCCTCCTCCGACTCCTCGCTTGTCAAAGTCCATCAGTTTGTGGTAGCCTGGCCTCTCCACGATTAAGCTGTTTCCATTCAACCAACACAACTACCAAAACAACTGCCCAGCAGCGAGACTGAGATTGGGGTTAGGCTGTTGGCTCCTGAGGACCGGGTGTGATCTGCTGAACTGGGACAATGATGAGATACTGGACTAGAGGTGAATGAGGCTGTGCTGGATCGTGCTTAGTGAAAATAAACAACGCAGGATGATTGTTAAATATTAAATAGATGGATAAATGGCGAAATAGACGATGTCATGAAAGAGGAATGACAAGATGGTTGGGGGATGGGGAGGGGGGGGCGCCTCTATTTAATCGGATATCGCCCCTTGTAGGGGCCAGAGAGGGTGTTGGATGAGAGGAGGATACAAGCAAGATCCTTGACCATTCGTGGCTAGCCAAATGCTAACATTCTATATGAAATGATGAAGCTATACTAGCTTCAAGCTTAATCATACCTGTCCACCATGACAGCCACACACCGAACCCCAATGCAGACTAAGACAGCGGCAGTACGTTGATTTGATCACAGTGGAAATGTTTCTACCAGGTGAGACTACATCCCTCGGGTGTTTGGTGTATTTCCACAGGTCAGAGTTACTGCGAGGTGCTGATCCTGAGTCCACTGCCCATCAGTCCACTGGGAATCCTGTACTACGAAACACAAGGCCTCCGTTCCTCAAGAGTCCAGAGTACGCTGCAGCAGTCTGAATGTTCAACCTGAAAGACAGAGGAAAAACAAATCAGGTCTCCCACCTGACTCCCACGCCACAGCAGTCTGTTGTCATCAAACAAGGTTGAGCTCGCGGACATTGAATGGGGAAGCCGGTTATGCTAAAGGGGGCAGAGCTAACCTCCTACAACAACCGACAGCTGGATTCAAGTGACAAAGTTTTTCCCAACTCAGCAGATAATCCTCCTCCCTCTCTGTCCTCACAGTGAGCTCCTGTTTATTCCTGATCCCATTAAAACCGGTAGAGTCACAGAGTTTGGGGAAGCCGTGCGTACAGAAATTTAATCAGTGTCGGATATATTCCAGATGAGGGAATCTCTGATGGTCCCTACGTCACACAACACACATCACCGTAGGGCCAAGCCATTTCTTAACCATGTTTATTTCTGCTGTAAAGATCGTCTTCTTTGAATGGGTGTGTATGTGGTTTCCTGTGTTTCTGCAGCCAGCCTCTAGTGGACGCTCGATGAACTGCAGCTTATAACACTTCGCCATCTGCTTCATCGTTAGACCGGATGTTGCCGCTTGGGCTATTGTTAGCACTCACAACTGTCATGCTAGCATTATCCAGTTGTCCTGGTGTCACGATATCAGGAGAAAAGTTATAACACATATATAATACTGTAACAGCTCTACTGTTTGTTAAACCTGTTCAGTGTAGAAGTTCTTAATTCCTACAGTGTTGACAGTCAGTGAAGGCATCAGGAGAGGTGTAGAGTGTGTGAGCGGGAGAGAGGAGAGACAAGAGGAGAAGGTCTTCATTCATTCAAACATTGATTGTTGCTTCGTTGGTTGGCGTGGTCACGGCCGACACTTGTCAGAGCCCCCGTGGTGAGAGCTTCTTAGATTCTGATCTGGACTACAGTCCTGAGCAAAGCACCTCATCGGGTCAGAGGGGACAGGCCCGAGGTGGAGCGAGAGGGGCAGTCAGTAGAGTCAGGGGAAGCAGAGGCAGGGGACGGGGAGTGAACGCCGGGGAAATGTACGCTTTGCAGAAGGCGGGCAGGACGGGATTTGATTGGTTTCATAATCTGGCTCTTGATGGCAGGGATTGGTGTTTTCTAGGGATGCACCGATCCTACTTTTTAGGTCCTGATACCGATATCGATACCTGGGCTTTGGTATCTGCCGATACGGATACTAGCCGATCCGATCCCGGCATTGATTTAAAGGTGACATATCACGCTTTTTTCATCAATATGTATTGGTCTAAGAGGTCCCCAAAACATGTCTTTTGAGTTTATTGCTCAAAAAAACACTTTGAAATCAGATTTTGGTCTGCCTGAAAAGCCCTCTTCTTCAGTCCTCCTCAGAACACTCTGTTTTCCCTCTGACCACGCCCCCTCAGGAAGTGGATGTGCCTCGGCTGTCCAGCACGTTGATCTAATGTTTACATGTTGGCTGAATATACACGGCTGCTCAGAGATCACGTTACTTCAACCCTCTGAATCTGATCCAGAATCTGATCCTGACGGAGAGGCGCCTGCAGCAGGACCTTTCTGAACCATTGGTCACAGATTTAGTGTTTCTTGTTGTTTTATTTGTCAGCATGTTGACGTGTGTCTTGGTACACAGCTACAGCTACAGCTACGAACATGTAGCTATGTGGCTATGCTAACTAGCGCTAGCACTTATCCATGAAAAATAAAAATGATCCACTAGATCTTCAAATCTGCAGACGTGGGGAGTAAAACCGACCTTTGTGTTTATTAAGACAGCCTACAACTAGCATGCCTCCCTCCTAAGCTCCTTGTTAGCACACATGTGTGCAGGACTGAAAAACAGAGGAGGGGTTGAGTTGTATTTTATACAGTCTATGGGCTGAACAAGCTCCGAGCTCTGACTTCCTGTTACAGACCGGATATGGTTGTGACGTATGACAAAACACTGAAGTCTGAAACGGCTGGTTTCAGCACACATTTACAGAAAGGTGGAGAAATCAGAACAGGGGCAGAATGGATTCTTTTCATTCTCGGGGGGTTTGTAGACAGGGACACATATTTCAGGTAGAGAACCATTAAGAAGTCCATTTTGCATGATATGTCACCTTTAACAATCTCTATTCCTTAATGTGAGGACAGAATCATGTTTTGGCAACTTCAGGCTTTTCTGACTTTGTAAACCCAAAATAAAACAAACGTTTTTAAACTCACAGTATCATTATTCACGAGATCATAAATATGTACCTGCAGTTTGTTGAGTAAATCTTCATAACCAACAGATATCAGAATTCAACTGTAAACCTCAGCAGTGCATAAGAGGAATTGGCTTCTGTTGTAAACACAGAAAAGCATAGAACTGAGATGAATAGATCTGCCAAATGGATCGGCACTATATATCGGCCCCTTGTCGCCGATATCCGATCTAGCCGATATCCGACACCAGGATCGGATCGGTGCATCCCTAGTGTTTTCCCAGGTTTACTCCGGCTGTAGATTGAGGCTCTTTTTTAAGATCACATTATGTATTGATTACCAACGGGACATAAAGATCCTTTTAACCAGTATGACAAAAAGTGGATCTAAATCTGAACACCAACCCCAGCTTTAATTTTGGGAAGAGATACAATCATGTCAATGTCATGATTTCTTATTTAATGCTTGAAATAAGAAATCATGACTTTGAAAAATCAGTTTTAACTTGTGAGTGTTGATCAAACAGATTTGGAACAGCTGATTTTCTAGTTTCAAGCATGTATTACTCAAAATAGGTCCTAAATGATCTCAGTAACAAGCTGTAATATCTCACTGAGGTGATTTAGGATCAAAACAATGAAAACAAGTGAAACACTGTAACATTAAAATCTGCTCAGTGAGAGAAACTAGTGAGATCTTCAGTCTGACTCAGATTCAGGTTCTGCAGTGTGTTGAGCTCTAAGGCCAGAGGAGCTCGAGCTTGCTAATGAGGCTAATGTTAGCTGTGAACGACAGCAGCAGATTACATCAAACTTCATCACATACAGACACGACAGCAGACATTATGTAGAAGTCCAGATGTCAAAAAGAGAACTATGATTTAGTTAGAAGTCAAACTGTGTTCCTGTGAGCCTGGTAACGCAGCAGTTAGCTGTAGGCCTCAGTCATGTTTGTATGAGTGTTTGCTAACAACATTAGCATCACAGTAACACATTAAACACCGAGGTGGAGAGAAAGTGAAACATAAATAAATCAGATTAAAGTATATTAACATACAGGAGTGTGTGTGTAGCATTAACACACAGCAGCACAGCCAGGTTAGCTGACTGTAGTAAACAGAGAGAAGCTAACATGTTAGCTAAGTAGCCTTCGTTGGTTGAGTGTGAATGTCTTCATGTCAGAAACAAACAAAGCTCCTTTAATTCAGACTTTTAGTGAAGTTACTGAACAGATTACCTTCTCTGGGTTCTCCTGAAGCTGTGTTGATAGCCTGGATTAGGTGTCAGTGTTGTGGTTTCCTTCCTCTGGTTTCCGCGCTCATCTGGATCCTGTGTGTTCAGACCATCAGACCGACAGACCGAGAGAGAGAGGGGAGCTCACAGTGGAGAACATGACCCTCCAAAAACAAGAGAATTCAACTGAAAACTTCAAATTAGGAAAATAAATCTGCAAATAAATAGAGTGAAAATTTTCTTGGTGAGATTTCTAAAAATATGATGTAATATTTAGAAAACTGTGATCTTAAAATTAGCAGGGAAAACTTATTTAATTAATATTTTACCAGTTTTTAAAGCTTAGTGTCTCAGAATAAGACAGGAATGCTAACAATCAGTATTTTTTCACTCAAAATACGATTTTTCACTAATAAATTTCATGTCAACTTCTTCATTTGAGATATATTCACCTTAATTTGAGTTGTATTATAGCGGCACTTCTCTAGGTTTAAGACAGGGTTGTACTTGAAATAAGATTACAAAGTTTAATTTGAGTATTTTGAGATATAATTTCTTCTCATAGTGAGCTGGATATACTAATATTCAGTCATGTTGTTTTTTAAGGTTAGCCAGCTATGCTCTAAAGTAGGTGTTTCATTGTGTGCATGTAGTTTGACGATGTATATTTTTATCTGATTTAGAAGAAACAGTGCCTGAAAACTGTAACCCATCCTTAAAAACAACAACTTTTCTTTCTTTCTCTCCATCTTTTATCAATGGAGCTGTTTTCTGATAGATTCTACAATAAAATGCATTTACTTAAATCAAGTAAAGGGTTTGTCTTAAATCAAGAATATCCGTCTTCTACAAATAAGATCTCAGATTGAAAATGTATGAAAAGTGAAATAAACCTTGTTTCTTCTAAATTTCATCTCAAAACAAGATCATTTTAAGATTGGTTGACTTAACAAGATATTTAAGATGCATCGTCTTGAAACAAGTCCCTCTATCTTGCTCAAATTTTACTTGTTGAGTAAATTTATCTTAAATCAAGCAGGATAAGACATTTAGACTAAAAATGAGTCAATTTCACTCGATAAGATTTGAGTTTTTGCAGTGTAGTTGTAATAATTACTATTCTTCATTTAGACAATGTTTAGTTCAGGAAATAAACCATGAACTCAAACTATATGTATTCAAATGTAAGTTTAAATATCATATTGTGGTATAAGGGTGGCATTGTTCTACAATATGAATTCAAAGAGCAATTATGTTCCTCTCCTGCTCTGGTGTCTTTTATTCTCTCAGTGTAGCTTGTTAACAGTCATATTTCAGGGCAGCAGTCTAACATAAACATGGTAATCTGATAGAAAAACAGGAAATGAAACGTACATGATTGCCCTCAACACTGTGACAGAATTGTAAAAGGAAGCAGAGACCGGTAATGTCATCCCCTTAAATTCAATTGACTTCTTCACAGA
>NC_048286.1:32899703-32918369 GCF_009762535.1 Notolabrus celidotus
ACCGGATATTGTTGTTACGTAACTAAAACACTGAAGTCTGAAACGGCTGGTTTCAGCACACATTTACAGAAAGGTGGAGAAATCAGAACAGGGGCAGAATGGATTTTTTTCATTCTCGGGGGGTTTGTAGACAGGGACACATATTTCAGGTAAAGAACCATTAAAAAGTCAATTTTGCATGATATGTCACCTTTAACATATAAAGCTTTCCAGCATCAAGCACCCTCTTATATCTCTGACCTGCTCCACCCTCACATCCTAAGTAGACCCCTCAGATCCTCAGACCAGGGTCTGCTTGCTGTGCCTCGTGTGAGGCTTAAAACTAAAGGTGACCGTGCCTTTGAGCACGTGGCTCCATCTCTCTGGAACAATCTTCCGCCCAAAGTGCGCTCTGCTGATTCCACTGAAGCTTTTAAAAAGCATCTTCAGACTAATTTGTTTCTCATGGCTTTTGACCATCTTTTTAAATTTGTTGTTATTTTGTCTGCTGTCATTATTGTCCTATTTATTGCACATTGTATTGTCTTGTTTTTGCATTCTGATTCTCTGTGACTATGCTCTGTGAAAGGTACTGTACTAAATAAACTTGACTTACCTTAGTTCGTCAGAGGAGCTGAAACCCAGATACTTTAATAACTGTTAAAGAACCTTTAAGGCCATCAGACGCTGACTGATCTTTGATTGTCTGCCTCTTCCTGTAGGTACCAGCTGGACTGGCAGGATACAAGTCTGAAACGTTCACCAAGTTCCTGGCCCTGTACCTGCATGGAGCTGTGTAGGATTTCCTGCAGAACTTCATATGTGTGTGTATTTTTTTGTGAATGTGTATGGAAGAACCAATCAAAATAAAACAAATGTAAATCCCATTTAAAGTAAATAAAGATGATAACTGACGAGTGATGTGACGGATGTGATCATGTTTTCTGACAGCTGAGTTCTGGACAGTCTGAGGACGACCAGTAGATTTGTGGTGCAAACTTTAGGCTTCAGATCCATTCAGGCACAACATAGAAAAGACGTGTTGGAGCTGAACTCTCTGTGATGAGCTTTTGTTTCATTATCATCCTTTCTTGTGATACAAAAATTCAAGTTTAACCCCCCTTGAATTTAGCTCTGTAACCTGAGGATTATGGGGCACCTTTTGTTGAGTTGTTCACAACATGACAGCACCAATTATTCAACTTTAGTTCCAAAATGTCAAAAAAAAATAAAAATTTATATTTATATTTTTAAATCACATTTAGAGCAATATTTGTGATCTTCTTCACATTTAATTTTGTTGTGTAAAAATGTATTTAGGTTCCAATCACTGTTAAATCCAAATGCTAAATATAAATCTAAATGTTAAATCCAAATGCTAAATATAAATATAAATGTTAAATCTAAATCAAAATTTTAAATTTAAATATAAATGTTAATATGAATATATAATATGAAAATGAGTGTTAAATATAAAATATATATAATGTTAAATATAAATATAATGTTAGATATAATATAAATGTTAAATATTAAATAGGAATTTTAAATATAAAGTTAGAATCTAAAAGTTAAATATAAATGTTAAATGTTGAATCTAAAAGTTAAATATAAGTATAAATGATAAAATGTTAAACTGAATGTTAAATATCAATGTTAAATGTTGAATATGAAGGTTAAATAAAAATATAAATGTTAAATGTTCAGTATGAATTTTAAATATGAATATACTTGTTAAACATAAATATAAATGTTAAATATGAAATATGAATGTTAAATATAAATGTTGAATCTAAAAGTTAAATATAAGTATAAATGATAAAATGTTAAACTGAATGTTAAATATCAATGTTAAATGTTGAATATGAAGGTTAAATAAAAATATAAATGTTAAATGTTCAGTATGAATTTTAAATATAAATATACTTGTTAAATATAAATATAAATGTTAAATATTAAATCTAAATCTGAGGGAGATCACAAATATTGCTCTAAATGTGATAAAAAAAGTGACTTCAAAGTGAATTATTATTATCATTAGTAGTAGTAGTAGTAGTATTTTGCACAGCTATACTCCTCCCGTCCAGCAGGTGGCGGTAGTGCCACAATTATGAATATACCAACCTCTGCAGCAGTCAGAGAAAGACGAAGAAGAAGAACCATAACAAAAAAACAGAAGAGCATCAAACCGGAGAGAGGAGCTGCCTCTCCTGTTACAACACCAGTCTGTGGTTAACACGAGACAGAACAACATTACAGCTCTTCATCTTCAGGTCAGACACACACCGGTACAGTAACTACACACACTGACTTTAACTCCTGACTTTATGACTCTGAATATAAATGTAAAAATGACTTTAATGCTCTGCTTCTCTCATTAATGTAACATGCTGCATGATGCTGAGAGTCCTTGAACTGTACACAGTGTTATTTAAACCAGTACTGTGTAACAGTGTTATTTAAACCCAGTGCTGTCTTTATAATATGAGTCAGTAATGGTTTTAGTGGATTCTGTTTGAGGCTGTGGGATCTTTTACATTTCGATATCACGTGACAGTTCCTCATTATTACTTAACCGGGTCACTGTAGACCAGATCTAGGTTTTGTCCTCCTCTCCTCTCTCCCTGTGAGACACTCTGTGTGTGTACAGAACATGCAGAGTGTACTCATCATTCAGTAGACTCAGGGTGACCACACATCTGAGGCTAACTTCATCCCTGGTGTGTGTTTGTAGTTAAAGTGTCCATGTGTAACCTCACTGACAGGGAACTGAAGTTAGCATGTGATTCGATGGGGAAGGAAACCAGGTCCAACCAGGATGTAAAACTGCTGTACTTAGAGTTTCCAGATGTGGACTAGATTATCCCAGAGAGGTGACAGACTTTTTAAAACCTGTATTCTATTCATGGAAATCATATGATGGTGATTTCACTGCTTTTTTCACTCGACCACGCCCAGAGGGGAATCCTCCCTTTGTTTGGATGTAGAATAGAATAAAGGATTCACACGTGACACTGTGTTATGGAAAGTCTGTACCCCACCACCTGGTCCAGATCTGACAGGTCTGAGTATTGTGGTTTTGAATCAGGGCCTGGATTCCTTCACCTTCTCCTTTGCTGTGAATCAGATATTAACTTCAGTGCATCTCACTGACACTTCCTCACACATTGTGTAACATTGACTGTATCAGCTGGGTGTTTCCTTCAACAACAAGATGTCCCTGTAAAGATAACAAAGGTGGAAATGAGATGCTGACTCTTTCCCACAGAGTGCTTTGAGGTTGAAGTAAGCATGTGATCCACAGAACATGTTCAGATCATTCAACATTTAAACATTCAAATCTAAATGTTAAATCTAAATGTTAAATCTAAATATACATTTTAAATGTTAAATATGAATGTTGAATCTAAAAGTTAAATATAAGTATAAATGATAAAATGTTAAACTGAATGTTAAATATCAATGTTAAATGTTGAATATGAAGGTTAAATGTTAAATATGAATGTAAAATATAAATGTTAAATATGAATGTAAAATATAAATGTTAAGTATCAATGTTAAATGTTATATATGAATGTTAAACATAAATATGAATGTTAAATATAAATGTAAATGTTAAATATTAAATATGAATATAAATATAAATGTTAAATATTAAATCTGAATGTTAAATATTAAATCTGAATGTTAAATATTAAATCTGAATGTTAAATCTGAATGTTAAATATAAATGTTAAATATAAACATCGAAGTTAAATGTTTCATCTGAATGTTAAATCTAAATCTGAATGTTAAATGTTAAATATAAATATGAATGTTAAACATAAATATAAATGTTAAATATAAATGTTAAATATTAAATATGAATGTTAAATATAAATATAAATGTTAAATATAAATATAAATGTTAAATAATAAATATGAATGTCAAATATAAATAAAAATGTTAAATATAAATATAAATGTTAAATCTGAATGTTAAATATAAATGTTAAATCTAAATATTAAATGTAAATCTAAACTCTAAATGTTAATCTAAAGGTTAAATGTTGAATGAAAATATAAATGTTAAATGTTGAATCTAAATGTTAAATATAAATATAAATGTTAAATCTAAATATTAAATGTAAATAGAAATTTTAAATAGAAATGTTAAATCTAAATGTTAAATATAAATACAAGTGTTAAATATAAATATAAATGTTAAATATAAATATTAAATGTTGAATCTAAATTTTAAATATAAATGTTAAATATAAATGTAAATGTTGAATGTAAATATAAGTGTTAAATATAAATGTAAATGTTAAATGTAAATATAAGTGTTAAATATAAATACAAATGTTAAATATAAATATAAGTGTTAAATATAAATGTAAATGTTAAATGTAAATATAAGTGTTAAATATAAATACAAATGTTAAATATAAATATAAGTGTTAAATATAAATGTAAATGTTAATTTAAGTGTTACATATAAATATAAATGTTAAATATAAATATAAATGTTACATATAAATATAAATGTTAAATATAAATATAAATGTTAAATATAAATATAAATGTTAAATATAAATATAAATGTTACATATAAATATAAGTGTTAAATTTAAATATAAATGTTAAATATAAACATAAGTGTTAAATATAAATACAAGTTCATGCTGGGACTTGAAGGAAACTCCATATTTCATGACTTAAAGATCAGGTCGAGACTATTATCAATAAGTAAAAGTGAAGCAGTTTATTAAAAATAAAAATATATTTGTAAAATATTAAATTAACGTGATGAGGTATTTTTAAACTGATGGATCCAGTATGACTGCTGCTAACATTATCCTGCCTCTTCTCTTTCAGCGGACATGTTTGGAGCGGTGGTGGCCGGCGTTGGCACGGCAGGTTACGTGAGGATCAGAGACATGTTGGCTCCGCTGCCTGGGAGTGCTGCAGAGAAGCTGACTGTCAGGGGGTTCATATCCAGGTAACAGAAGAAGTCATTTTGAATGTGCAGACTGATGCAGACCTCAGGCTGAGTCTGGGTTCAGGTCTGCGCTCTGGCTGGAACACTCCAGTACATTCAGAGACTTGTCCTGAAGCCACTCCTTTGTTATCTGGGCTGTGTGCTGAGGGTCGTTGTCCTGTTGGAAGGTGAACCTTCGCTGCTGTCTGAGGATTGATGACACAGATACACCAAGTGTTATTATGTTTTTAATTCAACAGCAGAAACATAAACTGACATATTCTCATGAGGAGGTGATCATTTTCAGTCTATTTGTTTGATCTTAATAACGTTGTCTCACTGATGTTTTTATAAACAGGAGAAAACTGGACACTCAGCAGGGGGTGAGTCAGATCTCTGTGGAAGAGGCTTCCAGCAGAGACGACGTTCATGTGGCCTTCATCTGCACGGAGAACGCATCGCATGAAGACAGCATCAGGTAACGGTACACAAAAAATGTGTTTCTGTTCAATACACAATTTTGATTTGCCTCTAAGAGGAGCATGGATAGCAGAAGGTCCAGTACCTAATGATGAAGTCTCACAGAGAGGTCTCCTGTCTCATCAGGACTTTCCTGCAGGCAGGGAAACACGTCTGTGTGGAGTATCCCATGACCTTGGACTACAAGTCCGCTGAAGAGCTCTGGGATTTGGCAGATCAAAAAGGTAAAATAATAACTACTGTGAATTATTTATGCTGGTCTGAAGGACAAGCTCACAGACATGCTTTCAAACAGTCATGAAGTATCTCATCAGTGGATTCATTCAGTAGCTTTCTTCAGAGACCCCCAAAAACTGCATGATGTATTGTTTCAGCATCAACGTAGATGTTCCCAGGTGGATCAGTCACAAAGCACAATGTGCTGCTGAGAAAAAACACACATCGATGTCCCCTTCTGTACTTCTGAAATATCAATATAAATAAAATGTCAAATTAAAAAATTGACTACATTTGAAAATATCAAATTTCAAATATGACTACATTTGAAAATATTCAATTTCAATATGAAATTACATTGTAAAATATCAAATTTCAAATATGGCATTAAATTGTAAAATATCAAATTTCAAATATGAAATTACATTTGAAAATATCAAATTTCAAATATGAAATTAAATTGTAAAATATCAAATTTCAAATATGACATAATGTAAAATTTAAAATATGACATTACATTTGAAAATTTCAAATTTGAAATATGACCTTACATTTGAAAATGTCAAATTTAAAATATGACATTAAATTGTAAAATATAAAATTTCAATATTAAATTACATTTGAAAATTTCGAATTTGAAATATGACATTCCATTCGAAAATTTCAAATTTGAAATATGACATTACATTTGAAAATATCAAATTTAAAATATGACATTACATTTGAAAATATCAAATTTAAAATATGACATTGCATTTGAAAATATCAAATTTGAAATATGACATTACATTTGATAATATCAAATTTGAAATATGACATTACATTTGAAAATATCAAATTTAATAGATGGCATAAAATGGAAAATAAAAATGATTAATATAAATATATATTTATATCTAAATATTTCATTAAGACTCAGTTTGTTCAAATTAAAGAAGAAATGAAAAGAAAATCCTTGAGTTTAAGGAAATTGTTAAAATTTTGTAATTAAAGAAATAATAACTATGGTTTAAAATGAGTAGAGAGCAATGCGTTAGAACCTGGGAGCGTAAAAAAAAAAAAGTATTTTTTAAGATGAGATAATATTCACATCAACTCTTTAATACATTAATGAATATTCAAGCCCTCGGCGTCTGTGCTCACTGCGGCGGCTCTCCTACTCGTTGTGGTCTCTTTGTTACCTGACCTAATCTCAAAGGTGAACATTTCACCAGACTGAATAAAGAAAAGAGCTCTAGTTCAACTCCCTGCTACTTTTTGTATTAAGGTGATTAAATAACAGATTCTCCCACTTTTAGGAAAAATGTCCGGGCTGATAACTCCAGATTGGAGAAAAATGACTTTTTAATTTGTGCAAAAACAGGATTGATTCTCCACGAGGAACACATTGAGCTTCTGTCAGAGGACTTCAAAGCTCTCAGGAGAGAGGTAGAAGGCAAGATCCTGCAGGAAGGAACCCTTCATTTCACCGGTAAGGGCCCGGGGTGTCCCCCTCTGGTGACTTATTTACCATAACAACAAATCCTTTTTTAATTTCTGAATCTGAAATAATCCTTGTTTCTGATTATTCTGATTTCATTCAGTTTAACAGTTTTTTTTGAGGGTCCTTCCCCAGAGCATGTGCAGTGACACACACGTCATTGTACCGCAGTGGTGGAGCCAGAGGGTGGCCATGGCTACCTCTGAAAACTGATAATATGAAATTCTTGAACATATTGGAAAAACGCTTTTCCTCTCCAAATTCAAAGTATTTTCCTCCAGGCCCCAGGGGCTACGTCCGGACTCACGCGGCCGGAAAGGAGGAACCGAGAGTGGGTAAAATACCTCCACGATGACCCCTGGGGGAAAAGCGTTTTTCCTCTCCAAATTCAAAGTATTTTCATCCAGGCAGCCGAGAATGAGGTCAACCTATTGTTCAGTTTGCTCAAGTTGAATATGTTCATGTTCAGACTTGTGCAGACATAATTTTGGAAAAATTAAAATGGCTCATTTTTCCCAAGGTGGACCTCTGAAGCCTGGAGCTGGTTTCCCGGCCTTCTCTGGCATCGCCCGCCTCACCTGCTTGGTGGAGTGGTTCGGTCCGCTGTCAGCCACCGCAGCAACCATGGAGGAGGACTCTGGTAGAAACTACACTAAAATGACCGCCAGGTTTCTTACCTCTGACAGCAGGTAAGAAGAACCAACAAGGGGTGATGTAAATCTGTGAATGTGTCCCAGTCTCAGTCCTCCAGAGACTAACATAAACCTGTGTCCTTGTAGACCTCTGACGTGGATCGAGGAACGAGGACCAGACCTGCAAAGGGCCAAGAACATCAACTTCCAATTTGACACCTGCACTCTGACACAGTTCCCTGCCACACCCAGAGGGGCGGTGGGCCTCTTCATGCAGGACCTGATCCACTTCTCTGCCAAGCTAACGGGTCAAGTTAGTCAAGAGGAGCTCAAGAAGGAGAGAGTCCGGATCCTGCACTGCCTGAAGCTGGCAGAGAGGATACAGCAGCTTTGTCAGAGTTGAATGGATACACAGAAATGTATTAAGTGATCAATTTATGTGCAAATAAAATACTCACTATGACCATGCTCTGAAGTTTTTTATCTGGGTAAGTGGATAGGAAAGGACTTGGTGGGGTTAGTCTTTTGGACTTCTTGAGTAAAACCAGTCAGAGAGGATTCTCTTGCTCAGCGGAGCTTTTCTCCTCTTGCTCAGAGGAGCTTTTCTCCTCCTGCTCAGAGGAGCTTTTCTCCTCTTGCTCAGAGGAGCTTTTCTCCTCTTGCTCAGAGGAGCTTTTCTCCTCTTGCTCAGAGGAGCTTTTCTCCTCTTGCTCAGAGGAGCCTTTCTCCTCCTGCTCAGAGGAGCCTTTATCCTCCTGCTCAGAGGAGCTTTTCTCCTCTTGCTCAGAGGAGCTCTTACCCTTCTCTTTGGGTACAGTAAAAGAGTCCTGGTTCGGGCTTTGATTAGCCTCTGGTTCAGAAGACCTTCATCTGGCTCCTGTCTAGTAGGGGGAGATAAAGTGATTCTACCCTGCAGTCGAGGCGGGGAAGCTGAGGGGACGTGTTCTGTGAGAGTCATGCTCTGGCCTCGCTGCGATTCTCCCATATCAGAGGCATCACTCTCATTCTCCATTTCTGGCCTCTGTGACCGACTTTGCTGCACAGCCGGCGTGCTGAACACGAGGAAGTTGTCTGACATCAGGACCGAGTCCGAGGAGGAAAACCTGAGGCTGTGCCTCCTCTCTTTACAAGTTTTGACAACAGAGTTGTCATTTAGGATTAAAGGTCCGTCGTTGTCATCTTGCTCTGCAGTCTCAAAGATGACTTTAGGCTCCAGGACGCTGCTCTGCTCTACATGGGGTCCCAGATCCTGGCTGGGGCCCTGCAGTCCTGGATCCTGCAGTCCAGGGTTTGGTATTCGACTGTGGTTGTAGGAGGGGAGGCTCTCAGGGTTTGGCCCTGGATGAGCTGGAGGAGGTCTGTTCACAGCTGCTGATGACGCCATATTCAATCTGCACAGAGAGGGAGGAAGAAGCAGGTTAGCATCTACACTGAGGTCCAAATGTTCACGTCAGTGCAGCAAAGACTGACGGACTGAAAGAGTTTAAACTCTCCTGACAAACACCAACAAGTCTGTTTGAAACAAAGCCACTGAAGGCTGAATGAGCAGACTTTCACAATCATTTGACTCCTGGCTCATATTTTAATTCACCACCTGAAACCCTCTGATCTGGAGCTCACCTTTTCTTTCATTTTAGCTTTTTTACTTTTTGCACTCACAGTTTTCAAAACACTGACACTTGAGTCAAAACGGAGTATAGAGTGCATCTCTGCAGTGACCACATTGAGATATAGAAATTACTTTAAGAATATTAACTTAAAAACTCATTCCTGACTCAGAGCTGATGTTTGGCCTCCTCATGAGAATGGCCGTCAGTCCAGCTCAGTGTGAGACACGTGAAGAGGTTCTGTCTTAAAATTTTAGACGTGACACAAATGTCCTCTATGTTCTATTATTCACAAAGACCCAACATCAAGACCGGATCAGATCCAGTCCCATCTTACAGACAGGACTCAGTCTGATCTCATCTGAATCCACCATGAGCAGAGCACTTTGCAGCATTTAGCAAGTTACAGTGACAAGGACAAACTTCCTTTAACAGGCAGAACCCTCCAGCAGGACCAGACTCATGTTAGACACACATCTAAATCTGTAATCCAATCTAACATCAGCATGTTCCAGTGGAGTGTGACCTGCAGCTTAATGCTGGAAATAGAAAGGTTTAGATTACTCTCAGGGTTAAATGTTTCAGAAGCAGCTGAAATGTTCACACACTGGGTCTTGTGTCCTTTTAATGAGATCTGTGTTTTCACAGTGAACTTTGAGAGTTGATTCAGACTCCCAAGCTTTGATCTAATGTTAGGAGCAATATCACTCAGATAAAGTCTAACCCAATGAGATCAAGAGAGATGCACAAACTCCAGTGAGTCACTAAAGAGTTAAAGCTCATTACCTGCTGCTATCAGCCAAAACTAAAGCTTAAAAGGGTTCACATAAACCGGTCTGCTGAAACAAAGTCACTTTACCTTGTAGAGACACACAAAGAGATTTAAAGAGGGCAGCACACACACCTGGGTTTAAGTAGCTGCTGATCAGACAGGTGTGTGCTCCATCAGCTGATTCAGCAGCACTGAGGCCTCCTGCTGGACGTCACTGTGTCATCTCAACACTCAGCAGCAGAGGGAGCCAGAGTACACTTCACTCTTCACTCTTCACTTTATCTGATCGTTTTTATTGATTACCATCAGCCTCTTCATCTGTTCAGTAATTACACCTGTTCATAAAGCACTCAAGTTTTATAACAAGACTCTGGAGCCACTTCTGATGAGTGTTGGTGTCTGCAGGAGGCATTGCTTTTCATTTTGCAGGACAAAGCATTGAGGAGCTTAAAGTTACAGCAGATGTAAACGATGTGGAGACTTCCAAGGGACAACAGTTTTATTGCAGTGAGAAACAAAGCAAGCGGGAAGTTAACATGAATGAGAACATGCATGCTGCAGAAGTACATTTAACATTTCTATTACATTCTTTTTTTGAATCCAAGTTTATAAATCAGTGAATAATCCTGAACCTCACTCTCAATAAGGAAGTGAAAGGAAACATCTTTCATTTTTTAAGAGGTATCACATACGTCAGCATAAAAAACAGAAACCAATGAAGATGGTTTAAACAATCTAAAATCTGTGAAAATATCTGTTACATTGAAAACTACCCTAAAAAAATCAGTTTCTATTTACATGACTGAGCTTTAAAGGCCCTGGGAACACAAAAACGTTCTACCTCTGATATTTCAGACCACCTGTAAATACTAAAAACTATGTAAAAATATTAGAACTCAACATCGATCCATTTTCAAATATGTTCAATTACGTTTTTTAACATGTTTTCACACTGGGTTTCAAGGGGGCTGTTTTAACCTGATCTTTATTACGTAATAAATATCCAACCAATCAGAAATGAAACACTGAGTCACGTGCACACATGCTCAACAAAACTACTCCGCTCCGGAGGACCAGTTCACTAACTTTCCTCAGGACCGGTTCACTAACTTTCCCCAGGACCGGTTCACTAACTTTCCCCAGGACCGGTTCACTAACTTTCCTCAGGACCGGTTCACTAACTTTCCCCAGGACCGGTTCACTAACTTTGCCCAGGACCGGTTCACTATCTTTCCCCAGGACCGGTTCACTAACTCTCCCCAGGACTGGTTCACTAACTTTCCCCAGGACTGGTTCACTATCTTTCCCCAGGACCGGTTCACTAACTCTCCCCAAGACCGGTTCACTAACTTTCCCCAAGACCGGTTCACTAACTTTCCCCAGGACCGGTTCACTAACTTTCCCCAAGACCGGTTCACTAACTTTCCCCAGGACTGGTTCACTAACTTTCCCCAGGACCGGTTCACTAACTTTCCCCAGGACCGGTTCACTAACTTTCCCCAAGACCGGTTCACTAACTTTCCTCAGGACCTGTTCACTAACTTTCCCCAAGACCGGTTCACTAACTTTCCCCAAGACCGGTTCACTAACTTTCCCCAAGACCGGTTCACTAACTTTCCCCAAGACCGGTTCACTAACTTTCCCCAGGACCGGTTCACTAACTTTCCCGAGGACTGGTTCACTAACTTTCCCCAGGATCGGTTCACTAACTTTCCCCAGGACCGGTTCACTCACTTTCCCCAGGACTGGTTCACTAACTTTCCCCAAGACCGGTTCACTAACTTTCCCCAGGATCGGTTCACTAACTTTCCCCAGGACCGGTTCACTAACTTTCCCCAAACAGCTCAGAGTTTAGACAAACAGCTCCGTCTGACACCCGGAGCCGAGCTCCTCTGCGTGCACATACTACCCTTCAGCCTCCTCTGCTCCGGGTGTCCCATGGTCCGGATGCCCCGGAGACTACGGAATGATAAAACTAATAAATGATAGAAGTCCTGATCCTGAAGTATTTTGTGACTCAGCACTCAGAGACCATTTGAAATGAATAATTTTCAGAGTCTGGAGTTTTGATGTCTTTAGTTTCAGAGTCAGACGGCTCAAACATGCAGTCTGTGAACTCTCTCTTGACCTGTCAATCAAAGAGTTAGGCCACGCCCACACAGTCCTGAGAAATGCTCTGACCTGTAAAATAAGATGTTTTTTGAACTGAGTTTTTTTCAGAGTTGTGGATGTTTATTTTCTCTCAGATTTTTGTTGTAGCTTGATTACACATTTAATTTTGATATTCTATGTGAATTTTAAATATTCCATTTACATTTCCAGGGTCTTTAAACCTGAACCCTTATTTTATAAACATGCCCCTACTTACAGGAAACTCAGAAATGTGGCTCCTGAGACGTCAGAGAAAAGTCCTAGTCCTTAGTTATTTTCTAACATGGCACTGATTCAAACAGGAAGTCACCACATGAAGTCTTCACGGACATCCTGATTAACAAAGTCTCAGAAATTAGGATGGGAGCATGAAAAGTAAAGGGTCAGTGCTGGGTCCCATCAACAGGATTAGGATTACATCATGAGTTTACAGATAGGTCTTTAGATTGAAGAGTATAAATCACAACAAGTCCAAACAATCGTTTGATGCTAGAAAAACTTCACACATGTCCTTCAAATGATAAATTATCATGTTATATATTATAGTTATTAAATAATTCTTATGAGGCAGGAGCTGGATTCCTGGACGTCAGAGTAAGAAAGCCTGTGCTCCGAGGACGACTGTGCACCCAGACCGGATCCATGAAGACTAAAGGTGCAGCAGATCAATCGTCTCAGATCCTTTCCTCCAGATCGACATGAACATGTCAGACAATCCTTCAAAGGCTGGGTCAAAGGTCATGACCCAGCCAGGCGATCTCGTCCAGCAGAAAGTCCACGTCCTCTTGTTGCGTGGCCGGGTTGGAAAACACACACCTGAAGAAATTGACTTTGTCCCCCAGCGGCTGGTAGCCAATCAGAACAGAGCCCTTCTCCATCATCCTGCCTTTAATCTGAGGGGCCACCTGCACAAACATCACCAAGGAGCAAAGTGTTAGTCTGCAGCTTTGTTCCTGATCGGGACTGAGCAGGACTCGTGATCTGAGCTCACCTGGTGGAGTCTGGAGTCTCTGTCTGGTCCACGTGGACGGCCTTTCAGACTGGGAGGGATGTACCAGAAACACACGTTGCTGTGCTCCGGCTGTGAGAGAGACAGGAAGAGGAGCACCAACACAAAACGATTCAGGCTCATTATATTCTTCACCTCAAAGTTTAATGCTGCAGATTCATTTTTCAATGCTCGGCCTGGACGTCTCACACATCTGTTATATTTTATCAGCATGCTACTAGAAAAATTGAAAAGTTAAATCCTTGCAGATGTTCAGGATACACAAAGGAAGGTTTAAAGATATTACAATGGAGCGTTGGTTGTTTGCATGTTCATGTCCTTAAGCTACAGAGTCTGAATGAGCCCAGAATAAAAACACAGCTACTCAGCATCTTTAATTTTCAGTGAAAGAGTGAAGAGTCAGTGAAAAAGAGTGTCTGTGTTATGGTCCTGATTTGTTGTGGGATTTGCCCTAACCCTCTCTCTCTCTGCCTGCAGGTTGCATGGGTAGGGGCGGGGCCGGTCTCCTCAGCAGTGAGGCTCATCAGGCACACCTGTCCCTGATCTGCTCATCAGCACTGGCTTCTTAAGCCACCACCAAACACTCCTCCAGTGCCAGATTATTCCTCTAGCCGCATGCTCCATGTCCCGTTGTAGCCTTGCTCCTGAGGAGATTCAAGCCACGCTTTTCTGTTTACTTATCTCAAGTTGTTTCCAGAGGATTGATTCCTAGTTTTTGTTTGTGAGTTTTTGATAGAATCTTTTTCCCCTTTTGGGTGATTTTGTGTTACTCCTAGTTTTGTACTTTTTCTCAGTTGTTTTTACCCGCAAGGTGCTTTTTGTTGAACCTTGGTTTTTGCTTAATAAATACTTTTTCCCTGTACTCTGCATTTGGGTCCTAGTCCTTTGCTCAAGCCGTAACAGTCTGAAAACATCGGGGCCTGTTTGCAGACGTCTTCATTCCACATGATTTAGATGAACAAAGCACCGAGTCGGCAAAACTCAAGGATTTTATTCTGACTCTGCTAAAAAAAAAGGAATTAAATCAAATGGACATAAATTGAAATCTGATGGGATTTACTCTGATCTATACGGGGCGCCGTTTGTAAAATAACACAGAAAATAACAAGCATGAAGCCCTACTTTGTGTCTGAAGACCAGCTCAAAGTCCGTCCTCCTCTGCAGCTGATCGTACAGATACTCGGCATTCTCCAAACATTTGTTGATCTGAGATCCGAAACCCTCCGAGCCCTGAGAGAGAACCGACGGATGAAACCGATCCAAAGAGAGAAAGAGAGAGACAGACGGTTAGACGGGCGATGTGTCATCTGGGAATTCACAGTGAAGTGAAACGAAAAGAAAGTGTGAACTCTAGCTGATACCTTTGCCTTCCACATGAGCCACAGTTTGAAGGCGTCAACATGTCGGCCACACTGGATGCTCTTGTCCCCCGTGTCATAGCTCACATCGTACGGTTTGTCCGTCTGGAAGAGGTACTGAGCCCCCAACTCGTTACAGTCCTGAAGGAGTCCCTGTGGAGAGAGAGGTGTGGAATATTAACATAAACTATTCATTTTAGGCTCTTAATGGTCAGACACCTTCGTATCTCAAAGAGCTCATAGTGCCAGGTTACCCCTCTAGAACACTACGCTCCCAACATGCAGGCCTGCTCATCATACTTAAAGTCTCTAAAAGTAGTATGGGAGGTAGAGCCTTCAGTTATCAGGCCCCTCTCCTTTGGAATCATCTACCAGTCAGGGTCCGGGAGGCAGACACCCTCTCTACTTTTAAGAGTAGGCTTCAAACTTTCCTTTTTGATAAAGCTTATAGTTAGAGCTGGATCAGGCTTGGACCAGGTCTGAGTTACGCTGCTATAGACTTAGACTGACACACTGGGATCTTATCTCAACCCCCCATCACTTCCTTCCCTGTCCCATTAAAGTTACTAACCATAGACCTTTCTGGAGTCCCTGAGCTCCCTTGTCTCGTAAGTTCCTCTGGATCTCTGCTGTAGATTCCTTTTGGGTCTGTTATTCATCCTTTCTTTTCTTCTTTCGTTCATTCCCTCTTTCTTTATGGCTTTCTTTACTTCTTTCTCTTTTTTTATTCCTTCTTACTGTCTTTCTTTCTCTTACATTCCCTTTTCCTTTCCTTCCTTCCTTCCTTCCTTCCTTCCTTCCTTCCTTCCTTCTTTCTTTCTTTCTTTCTTTCTTTCTTTCTTTCTTTCTTTCTTTCTTTCTTTCTTTCTTTCTTTCTTTCTTTCTTTCTTTCTTTCTTTCTTCTTTCTTTCTTCCTTTCCTTCTTTCTTTCTTTCTTTCTTTCTTTCTTTCTTTCTTTCTTTCTTTCTTTCTTTCTTTCTTTCTTTCTTTGTTCTTTACATGTTTCTTCATCCTTTCTGTCTTCTTTTCTTATCCCGTCCTTTCCTTCTGTCTTTCATTCACCATTTATTCTCCTCTTTTTCTTTCTTCTGGTCTCCCTCTCTTCTCTCTTTTCTTAGACCTTTCTGGAGTCCCTGAGCTCCCTTGTCTCGTAGGTTCCTCTGGATCTCTGCTGCTGTGGACGTTCCAGACTCCAGCTGCTACAACTACTACTATCCGTCTCCCCACTATCATCTCTCTCTCTCTTCATCTCTCTCTATCCCTCTCTCCAACACGGTCTCAGCAGATGTGTGTCTAACATGAGTCTGGTCCTGCTGGAGGTTTCTGCCTGTTAAAGGAAGTTTGTCCTTGCCACTGTAACTTGCTAAATGCTGCAAAGTGCTCTGCTCATGGTGGATTAAGATGAGATCAGACTGAGTCCTGTCTGGAAGATGGGACTGGATCTGATCCGGTCTTGATGTTGGGTCTTTGTTAATAATAGAACGTAGAGTATGGACTACTTACTTTCTTCTTGACCAGTATGACGGAGCACTGCAGAGGGACTCCCATCATCTTGTGAGGATTCCATGTGACAGACCAGGCCCTGGAAAACAAACATTCAGAATGTAACTCAATTCAATCCCATTGTGACGCATGAAAGTGGTCTGATGAAAATAAGTTATCCAAGAACTGGAATAAAAACTAAGTTTAAGACTTTTGGTGATAGTACTTAAGTACTTTTCAAAGGTCCCGGGACTTTCGGGGGGCGGGGCCTTCAATGCTGAATGTGTCTGATTGGTAGATTAACCTCAGTGTTTTTATTCCTCCCTCCATCCACAATAACATCACACACATCTGTGATTCACTTGATTTCTCTTTCTTTCATTAGTTTTTATTTGTTCTATCATTTTTGTATGTGTGTGTACTTTTCAAAAGAAGAAGCTGTGATTCTCTTGATTTAGCAGCTTGTAACAGTAGTCTTCTCTCAGCCCACTGTGAATGCGTCTCTCCTCCCGGTGTTCCGGTTTTAAAAGTGACCCTGTAAACTGGAGACCTTCAGCTGAACGTGTCAGTGTTTGTGGAGTTTACACAGCTGTTGAAACACAGAGGGAGTTCCTGGGAATGCAAACTAGTTTAGTTTTTATTAAGATTTCTAAATATCCTCATCAGATATTTAATGATGGTCTAAAGACGTTTATGAGGGATGCATCCGGCTGAGAGTCTCCAGTTAACAGGGTCGCTGTTTAAACCAAAACACCGTCCGATCTCTGCGATCACGGCTTTTTGAGTTCAAAAGGATTTTAAAGCCGTGTTGAAACATCTTTGCTACTCGCGCTTATCTCCTCTCACGTGTTGATTCATTCATTGCTTTTTACATGTTTTTAACCTCAAGTCAAAATTTTCACTTTTTTTCATGTTTTTCTGCTTTTGGAGCACAATTTCAAATTTGAGGAAAATTAACTTTTTTCGACAGGCTCCGGGGTCAACTTTTTTGCCAAATGTTTTTTGTCAACTTTTTTTTTTTTCAAAAACATTTTTTTTCAAAAAAGTTTTTTTTTTCAAAATTATTTTCAAAAAAAAAAATTTTTTTTTTCAAAATTTCTTTTTTAAAGAAATTTTTTTTTAAAAAAAATGTTTTCAAAATTTTTTTTTCAAAATTTTGGTTAAAACTATTTTTTTGTCACATTTTTTTTGTGTGAAATATTTTGTTTTTAAATTTTATTTTGTAAAAAAAAAAAAAATGTGTCAATTTTTTTTGTCTAATTTTATCTGTCAAATTTTTTTTTGTCAATCTTTTGAGTCTCCAGTTAACAGGGTCGCCGTTTAAACCGAAACACCGTCCGATCTCTGCCACGGCTTTTTGAGTTCAAAAGGATTTTAAAGCCGTGTTGAAACGTCTTTGCTACTCGCGCTTATCTCCTCTCACGTGTTGATTCAGTGAATCCATCTGTGATGAAATATAGCACCATCTAAAACAGCGCCAGCTGAGTCTCTTCATGCTAACAGGCTAACTGTTGTGTTGCTCATAATGATACCTGCCTGTCCGTCTGCTTCTATGGTGTCATCTGTGATGAATGGCATTCCTCTTTGTTTTACTGCCCTCTACTGGTCTGGTGGTGTAGTGCATTTACATTGGCCTGATTTGCACAATCTACCCGGGACTTCAGCCCGCGGTCGAAAAGCATACAACAATGGGGGCACAGGAACCTTTTAGTTCAGGGTGAAGTAGATCTGGTGGCTAAAAGACCCCGGAACTCTTGGTCGAAATGCACCATAGTGAGTTGTAGTTGTTTTTGAAGCAGTGTCCTACAGGAGTTCACAGACACATAAAAGCTGTGTGAGGTGTTTGGTTGGATGGTTGATGTGGTTACCGTTCAATGCCCTGGAGTTTCATCCTGTGTCTGTCTGACATCAGCAGGCCTCCACCCCACGCTGCCTGAGGACACAGACGCAAACTCAAAAGAAGTATTTACATAACAAGTCATCTTTTTGTCCACCTCTTCCTGATCCCCGGGGACTTCAACCATTTATTTATTCTCTGCAGAGCTTATTATTGTATTTGTATAACTTATTGTGTATAGAGCAACTGTAATGACTGAATTTCCCCTCCTGGGATAAATAAAGTATTCCTGATAAACCCAGAAGGGTCCGTGGATCGAGGGGCTGTTTGCACTACAGGTAAACTTAAATTTAATAAAATAATAGTTGTTGTTCTCATTCTGCTGTTTGTCTTACCAATATGTGTTTATTGTCACAAGTTGCTTTTTTTAAAGTTGCTTTGTGGAGAAAGAGAGGACAGAGTATGGGGGTCCTTACATCAACATGCATCCACAGAGTGTGTTTGTGACAGACATCTGCGATGTCATGGAGAGGATCGAAGGCTCCGTACACCGTGGTCCCTGCTGTCGCATTCACAAAGAAGGGAACCAAACCCTGTGAAGAAATGGAGAGCTGATGGTCCACAAACTGTGTTTTTGTTCTCACCAAGAGACAAAATACAAAAGTAAATGTAGTCATAAGGTTTGGTGTCAGAGTATAAAGTC